>NC_060185.1:65024549-65157049 GCF_021184085.1 Oncorhynchus gorbuscha | reverse complement strand
GGGAGGCTTCTAGGGCCCTGGCTTCCTTATGCCAAGGTGAACGGTCCATAACGGATTATTCTATTGAGTTTCGCACTCTTGCTGCCTCTAGTGAGTGGAACGAGCCGGCGCTGCTCGCTCGTTTTCTGGAGGGACTCCACGCAGTGGTTAAGGATGAGATTCTCTCCCGGGAGGTTCCTTCAGATGTGGACTCTTTGATTGCTCTCGCCATCCGCATAGAACGACGGGTAGATCTTCGTCACCGGGCTTGTGGAAGAGAGCTCGCATCAACGGTGTTTCCCTGCTCCGCATCGCAACCATCTCCCTCCTCTGGCTCAGGGTCTGAGCCCATGCAGCTGGGAGGGATTCGCATCTCGACTAAGGAGAGGGAACGGAGGATCACCAACCGCCTGTGCCTCTATTGCGGAGTTGCTGGACATTTTGTTAATTCATGTCCAGTAAAAGCCAGAGCTCATCTGTAAGCGGAGGGCTACAGGTGAGCGCAACTACTCAAGTCTCTCCATCAAAATCCTGTACTACTTTGTCGGTCCATCTACGCTGGACCGGTTCGGGTGCTACATGTAGTGCCTTGATAGACTCTGGGGCTGAGGGTTGTTTCATGGACGAAGCATGGGTTCGGAAACATGACATTCCTTTCAGAGAGTTAGAGAAGCCTACGCCCATGTTCGCCTTAGATGGTAGTCATCTTCCCAGTATCAGATTTGAGACACTACCTTTAACCCTCACAGTATCTGGTAACCACAGTGAGACTATTTCTTTTTTTGATTTTTCGTTCACCGTTTACACCTGTTGTTTTGGGTCATCCCTGGCTAGTATGTCATAATCCTTCTATTAATTGGTCTAGTAATTCTATCCTATCCTGGAACGTTTCTTGTCATGTGAAGTGTTTAATGTCTGCCATCCCTCCCGTTTCTTCTGTCCCTACTTCTCAGGAGGAACCTGGCGATTTGACAGGAGTGCCGGAGGAATATCATGATCTGCGCACGGTCTTCAGTCGGTCCCGAGCCAACTCCCTTCCTCCTCACCGGTCGTATGATTGTAGTATTGATCTCCTTCCGGGGACCACTCCTCCTCGGGGTAGACTATACTCTCTGTCGGCTCCCGAACGTAAGGCTCTCGAGGATTATTTGTCTGTGTCTCTTGACGCCGGTACCATAGTGCCTTCTTCCTCTCCGGCCGGGGCGGGGTTCTTTTTGTTAAGAAGAAGGACGGTACTCTGCGCCCCTGCGTGGATTATCGAGGGCTGAATGACATAACGGTTAAGAATCGTTATCCGCTTCCCCTTATGTCATCAGCCTTCGAGATTCTGCAGGGAGCCAGGTGCTTTACTAAGTTGGACCTTCGTAACGCTTACCATCTCGTGCGCATCAGAGAGGGGGACGAGTGGAAAACGGCGTTTAACACTCCGTTAGGGCATTTTGAGTACCGGGTTCTGCCGTTTGGTCTCGCCAATGCGCCAGCTGTTTTTCAGGCATTAGTTAATGATGTTCTGAGAGACATGCTGAACATCTTTGTTTTTGTCTATCTTGACGATATCCTGATTTTTTCTCCGTCACTCGAGATTCATGTTCAGCACGTTCGACGTGTTCTACAGCGCCTTTTAGAGAATTGTCTCTACGTAAAGTCTGAGAAGTGCTCTTTTCATGTCTCCTCCGTTACTTTTCTCGGTTCCGTTATTTCCGCTGAAGGCATTCAGATGGATTCCGCTAAGGTCCAAGCTGTCAGTGATTGGCCCGTTCCAAGGTCACGTGTCGAGTTGCAGCGCTTTTAGGTTTCGCTAATTTCTATCGGCGTTTCATTCGTAATTTCGGTCAAGTTGCTGCCCCTCTCACAGCTCTTACTTCTGTCAAGACGTGTTTTAAGTGGTCCGGTTCCGCCCAGGGAGCTTTTGATCTTCTAAAAGAACGTTTTACGTCCGCTCCTATCCTCGTTACTCCTGACGTCACTAGACAATTCATTGTCGAGGTTGACCTTCAGAGGTAGGCGTGGGAGCCATTCTATCCCAGCGCTTCCAGTCTGACGATAAGGTTCATCCTTGCGCTTATTTTTCTCATCGCCTGTCGCCATCTGAGCGCAACTATGATGTGGGTAACCGTGAACTGCTCGCCATCCGCTTAGCCCTAGGCGAATGGCGACAGTGGTTGGAGGGCGACCGTTCCTTTTGTCGTTTGGACAGACCATAAGAACCTTGAGTACATCCGTTCTGCCAAACGACTTAATGCCCGTCAAGCTCGTTGGGCGTTGTTTTTCGCTCGTTTCGAGTTTGTGATTTCTTACCGTCCGGGTAGCAAGAACACCAAGCCTGATGTCTTATCCCGTCTGTTTAGTTCTTCTGTGGCTTCTACTGATCCCGAGGGGATTCTTCCTTATGGGCGTGTTGTCGGGTTAACAGTCTGGGGAATTGAAAGACAGGTTAAGCAAGCACTCACGCACACTGCGTCGCCGCGCGCTTGTCCTAGTAACCTCCTTTTCGTTCCTGTTTCCACTCGTCTGGCTGTTCTTCAGTGGGCTCACTCTGCCAAGTTAGCTGGTCATCCCGGTGTTCGAGGCACTCTTGCGTCTATTCGCCAGCGCTTTTGGTGGCCGACTCAGGAGCGTGACACGCGCCGTTTCGTGGCTGCTTGTTCGGACTGCGCGCAGACTAAGTCGGGTAACTCTCCTCCTGCCGGTCGTCTCAGACCGCTCCCCATTCCTTCTCGACCATGGTCTCACATCGCCCTAGACTTCATTACCGGTCTGCCTTTGTCTGCGGGGAAGACTGTGATTCTTACGGTTGTCGATAGGTTCTCTAAGGCGGCACATTTCATTCCCCTCGCTAAACTTCCTTCCGCTAAGGAGACGGCACAAATCATTATCGAGAATGTATTCAGAATTCATGGCCTCCCGTTAGACGCCGTTTCAGACAGAGGCCCGCAATTCACGTCACAGTTTTGGAGGGAGTTCTGTCGTTTGATTGGTGCGTCCGTCAGTCTCTCTTCCGGGTTTCATCCCCAGTCTAACGGTCAAGCAGAGAGGGCCAATCAGACGATTGGTCGCATACTACGCAGCCTTTCTTTCAGAAACCCTGCGTCTTGGGCAGAACAGCTCCCCTGGGCAGAATACGCTCACAACTCGCTTCCTTCGTCTGCTACCGGGTTATCTCCGTTTCAGAGTAGTCTGGGTTACCAGCCTCCTCTGTTCTCATCCCAGCTTGCCGAGTCCAGCGTTCCCTCCGCTCAAGCGTTTGTCCAACGTTGTGAGCGCACCTGGAGGAGGGTGAGGTCTGCACTTTGCCGTTACAGGGCACAGACTGTGAGAGCCGCCAATAAACGCAGGATTAAGAGTCCAAGGTATTGTTGCGGCCAGAGAGTGTGGCTTTCCACTCGCAACCTTCCTCTTACGACAGCTTCTCGTAAGTTGACTCCGCGGTTCATTGGTCCGTTCCGTGTCTCCCAGGTCGTCAATCCTGTCGCTGTGCGACTGCTTCTTCCGCGACATCTTCGTCGCGTCCATCCTGTCTTCCATGTCTCCTGTGTCAAGCCCTTTCTTCGCACCCCCGTTCGTCTTCCCTCCCCCTCCCGTCCTTGTCGAGAGCGCACCTATTTACAAGGTACATAAGATCATGGACATGCGTTCTCGGGGACGGGGTCACCAATACTTAGTGGATTGGGAGGGTTACGGTCCTGAGGAGAGGAGTTGGGTTCCGTCTCGGGACGTGCTGGACCGTTCACTCATTGATGATTTCCTCCGTTGCCGCCAGGATTCCTCCTCGAGTGCGCCAGGAGGCGCTCGGTGAGTGGGGGTACTGTCATGTTTTGTCATTTATTATCTTGTCTTGTCCCTGTGCTTCCCATTCTATTCGTTTCCCTCTGCTGGTCTTATTAGGTTCTTTCCCTCTTTCTATCCCTCTCTCTCCCCCTCCCTCTCTCACTCTCTCGCTCTCTCTTCTCTCTATCGTTCAGTTCCTGCTCCCAGCTGTTCCTATTCCCCTAATCAATCATTTAGTCTTCCCACACCTGTTCCCGATCCTTTCCCCTGATTAGAGTCCCTATTTCTTCCTTTGTGTTCCGTTCCTGTCCTGTCGGTTCCTTGTCTAGAATTCACCGTGCTGTGTTTGTGTATCGCCCTGTCGTGTCGTGTTTTCCTCAGATGCTGCGTGGTGAGCAGGTGTCTGAGTCTGTCTGGTTCAAGTGCCTTCCCGAGGCAACCTGCTGTTCACCTGCTGTTCAAGATCGAGTCTCCAGTTTGTCCTCGTCATTTCGAGTGAAAGTTGTGTTTTTTTGTTTGTATTTACTTTACTGGATTAAAGACTCTGTTTTCGCCAAGTCGCTTTTGGGTCCTCTTTCACCTGCATGACATAAAAAAACAAGTTATCATTCAATAGGCTTTGATCAAATGTGCAATATCCTCACATGTGTGGAAATTCTGTAAGAGTAATGTACATGCCAATTACTTGACAGTCCAACCACATTCTGTCCCCTAGCAACCATTTTTAAACTTTTGGTGCCAGCGAGAATTACATAAGAAGGTAGTCAAGACGACTAGCTTGATTGAGCCTCTGCCACGGACATCTCACTGGGTCAGGGTATTTAAGCCTTCATATATCCACTAGCCTTCATATATCCACTAGTTTCAATGTATCCATGATATTTGTGATTTTCCTAAAGTGCATGAGGGTGATAGTTTGTAGTGTGATTTCCTTTACAGCCCATTGAGGTATTTAAAACCGTATTATAGTTTCCCCTCCATCATAGTATTGTATTGCTTGTAGGTTTTATAAATGATTATATATTGTCACGTTCTGACCTTTATTTCCTTTGTTTTTGTCTTTATTTAGTGTGGTCAGGGCGTGAGTTGGGGTGGGCAGTCTATGTTTTGTGTTTCTATGTTTGGTTTCTGTTTCGGCCTAGTATGGTTCTCAATCAGAGGCAGGTGTCGTTAGTTGTCTCTGATTGAGAATCATACTTAAGTAGCCTGGGTTTCACTGTTGGTTTGTGGGTGTTTGTTTCCGTGTCTGTGTCTGTCACCACACGGGACTGTTTCGGTTTGGTTTTCGTTCATGTTCACATGTATTGTTTTGTAGTTCTCAGTGTTCAGTTGACGTTTTATAATAAACGATATGGACACTTACCACGCTGCGTTTTGATCTTCAGATGAAGAGGAGGAAATCTGCCGTTACATATATATTTTCAAAGAAGTGTGGATCATCATTATTTGGACTGTATAGATTAATGAGACATCTGTTTGGACAATTAGCATATTCTGATCAAAATTAAGATCATCACCCCTTTTGAGTTGCTCAAGGGAGAAGTATTTCGCACTCCCCAGTCCTTTCTCCACACAACTTCATCTAAAATTGCTGAATGAGTTTCCTGTAAAATAATAGATATTATATTACTTCTCTTTTAGCCAGGTAAATACAATCTGCTAAGCCATTACAATTATAACTGGCTGTACTTATTTCACCATTTACCAAAACGAAATACAAGTTTCAATAATATTTATCATAATATATGTTTGTAACTTACCATTAAAAAGTACCATGATGGTTGAGTGGCCATATAGCTGTACCATGATATTTGCATTGCTACTAAGTAAACCTTCAATTGTTCTCCACTATTCCACCTGCTAAAACCTCCCCCCCATCCCAAGTTGGGTTGTCGTCCCGGAGACCGGCTGACCACCCCCATGCCCCCGGATCCCAGGGTCCCCGAGAGACCGGGACACACCCTTCAAAAAGAGCAAACAGTGCCACACACAGAACAGAAGCAGATTAACCGACAAAATCATTTCCAACGCCCTCACCTCAATGGTATTATATACAGTTACAATGCATTCAGAAACTATTCAGACACTTGACTTTTTCCACATTTTGTTACGTTACAGCCTTATTCTAAAATTGATTACATCGCTTTTTCCCCTCATCAATCTACACACAGTACCCCATAATGACAAAGCAAAAACAGGTTTTTAGAAACTTTAAAAAACGGAAATATCACATTTACATAAGTATTCAGACCGCTTACTCAGGACTTTGTTAAAGCACCTTGGGCAGTGATTACAGCCTTGAGTCTTCTTGGGTATGACGCTACAAGCTTGGCACACCTGTATTTGGGGAGTTTCTCCCATTCTTCTCTGCAGATCCTCGCAAGCACTGTCAGGTTGGATGTGAATGGTTGCTTATCAGCTATTTTCAGGTCTCTCCAGAGATGTTCAATCGGGTTCAAGTCCAGGCTCTGGCAGGCACACTCAAGGACATTCAGAGACTTGTCCCGAATCCACTCCTGAGTTGTCTTGGCTGTGTGCTTAGGGTCAATAGATGGTTGTCCTTCTGTAAGGTTCTCCCATCTCCACAGAGGAACTCTAGAGCTCTGTCAGAGTGACCATCGGGTTCTTGGTCACCTCCCTGACCAAGGCCCTTCTCCTCCGATTGGTCAGTTTGGCCAGGCGGACAGCTCTAGGAAGAGTCTTGGTGGTTCCCAACTTCTTCCATTTAAGAATGATGGAGGCCACTGTGTTCTTTGGGACCTTCAATGCTGCGGACATTTTTTGGTACCCTTCTCCAGATCTGTGCCTCGAACACAATCCTGTCTCGGAGCTCTACGGACAATTCCTTCGACCTCATGGCTTGGTTTCTGCTCTGACATGCACTGTAAACTGTGGGACCTTATATAGACAGGTCTGTGCCTTTCCAAATCATGTCCAATCAATTGAATTTACCACAGATCAAGTTGTAGAAACATTTCAAGGATGAGCAATGGAAAACAGAATGCGCCTGATCTCAATTTCGTGTCTCATAGCAAAGGGTCTGAATACTTATGTAAATAAGGCTCTTATTGTTTTGCTTTATCCATTTTAAAATAAGGCTGTAATGTTACAAAATGTGGAAAAAGTCAAGGAGTCTTACTTTCAGAACGCACTGTATCTTTACTGATTAGATCATGTATGCCCAGTTTATAATTTATCGACTTTAGCAAGTCAGTTTCTGCATTTATTCCCGATGGTGAAAAGCATAAATTGTTTATGTGCATCGAGGAGTCTGGTTTTCTTTTGGGAGTTGGTTCTCCATGCTTACTCTCTGACATGTTCAGGTGTTGATTGTATTGCTGATATTGGTCAATAAACTCCCAGCAGTGTTCCAGTTGTGTTGTGATTATGTGGACGCTTTGAGGACATGAAAAAGCCGGGTCTTTTATGGGCCACTGCATTAACAGGTGCACTTTGTAGTCTGTGTGTGGTGTGTTTATGACTTGGGAAGGGCATTGTAAACTGTGATCATAATAACAACGGTTACATTTACATAGCACTTTTAACTAGGTCTCAAAGCGCTTAAACCTGTCTGGCGGCACTCATGTCATCCACTACCAATGTGTAGTTCTCACATTTGGTGCCAGAAGCATAATATAATTGATTATGATGGCCTTGGTAGTGGCCCTGTAAGCTTCCAGGACCTAACAGCTTTAAGTGCTAAAGGTTCTAAGACCAAAAGATTATAGGACTGAATTGAGGCCGAAAGGTTCCAGTTCTAAAGATTATAAGACCAAACGGTTCTAAAACCTAAAGGTTATGTTTTCTCACCGGTTCTCATTCTCCAGACGGGCTAGCGTTCTCTGCAGCTCGTCCTTGTCCTGACAGTCCAGGTGGATCAGCAGCATCTGCTGTCCGCTGGGGGAGTCCTGGTCCAGGGTGCCGGGGCTGGAGTGACGCAGGAGGTACTGATCTTCATCCCTGAGTCCCCCACATAACACAGCAAAGGAGACACTCAGCACACTGAGCCGCAGCACAGCCACAGACAAGACGGCACAGGACAGGACAGGACAGGAAAAGCACAGAGCAGCACCGAGCCATTGACACACTGGTACAGAGCAGACAGACAGCACAGCCACACAGCAGCACAGGCAACAAAGCAGTAGCAAATTGTCACAGACACATGGGTATAGAAGAGCAGTACTGACACACTGACAGCAACAGACACATGGACAGCACGCACCAGACACACGGACAGCATCAGACACACGGACAGCACCAGACACACTGACAGCACCAGACACACGGACAGCACGCACCAGACACACGGAGAGCAACAGACACACGGACAGCACGCACCAGACACAATGACAGCAATAGACACACGGAGAGCAACAGACACACAGAGAGCAACAGACACACACACACAGCAACAGACACACACAGCAACAGACGCGCGGACAGCAACAGACGCACCGGCGGGATAGACGCACATCAGCACAAGCACACCGGCAGTCTTAAGAAATTCAAGAGTCTTTAAGAAATTCTATGAAAAAGTAGTGGCATAAGAAAGAGGGGACTCAGCAGCAGAGACAGAGTAGTAGCCCTACTGATAAGAACACAGCACCCAAAACACTTGCGACACACATAGCCACGGTGGCAAAGAGAAAAGACTTCCAACAGCACAGAGACACACAGCCAAGAACTCGCAGGCAGCAGCACACTGAGCAACTATACAAACAGTCACATTAAACTAGCAGCCTCACACACCATGCCATTACCCTCTCTATTTAGCAAATACACATGTGCGCACGCACGCACGCACGCACGCACGCACGCACGCACGCACACACACACACACACACACACACACACACACACACACACACACACACACACACACACGCAGACAGGAACACACCCACACGTATTCACAGGAATGAATACACACACTGACTTGAACAAAGACACAGATGAATACACACACATGTAAATACAAACACTCTCTCACTATTTCTCTAGACACGAAAACACACACAGTAAACCCTTTGATCAAGGCCACTACCTTGGTTGGAAAATGCATTTTTTTACAGCAGTAAGTGAGTGCGCATCATGAAAACACACACACTTGTCTCACCCCCATAATATATATGCCAACATACACACACGCACACGCACAAGCACACGCACACGCACACACACTCACACACTCACACTCAGATATATATATGTAATCTCTCTCTCTCTCTCTATCTCTCTCTCTCTTTCTCTCTCTCTCCCTCTCTCTCAGCCAAAGCCTTTGATCAGGGCCAACACCTCAGCGACCAGGCCCTTTCATGAATTGAGTTGGTTTATAGCATTCCTTAGTGAGGGGTTCACCTGATTGATTCAACCAAAGCTACTACTCACCCCCCCCCCTCCCTTCTTCCCCCACCCTCCAGTTTTTGTTTCAGCCACCCTCTCCTCTTCCTCTGGTCTCCTGTGCAGCAGCCCTTTCTATTTGTTCCCACTGCCACAGTCTTTAATCACAAAGACTTTTATATGATGAAGGGGGAGTATACATTGCCATGGGTCATTTTCATTAACTTACTGATTTCTTTATGTGATTGCCCAGCCTCCCCTGAATGCGTGTGCACACACACAGGAGCATACACACAGGTACACACATGCCGACACACTCCCTCACACACACACACACACACACACACACACACACACACACACACACACACACACACACACACACACACACACACACACACACACACACACACACACACACACACACACACACACACACACACACACACACACACACACACACACACGCACACACTACATATTTCAGAGCAGGACCTCGGCTGTAATGAAAGGGTTCAGTGTGTGGAGGAGGTGGCAGTGTACTCACAGACTCTCATCAGGCGACAGACTATCCGTGAAGAAGGAACAATTCTGGTTCTCCATCTCCGCCAACCTGGACCACAGGAAAACACACACACATACACACAGAGAGAGAGAGAGAGATCTTTTGAAAGAGGAGAGGTTTCCCTTCCAAGAAGAGCTTTTCAGTACAGCGCTGTAGTGCGGTATTTCAGCACCACGAACAGCTACCACACAGCTCTTCTCCTTCTACCCTGTTACAATGGGGTTGAGACAAATGGCAGTTCAGCACCATGGATAGGGACTGTAACTTTTCAGCCCCATCGACAGCTCCCACGCTGCTCTTCTCCTTCTACCATGTTACAATGTGGATGAGATGATTGGCAGTTCAGCACCATGGATAGGGACTAACTTTTTCAGAACTATGGACAGCTCCCACACTGCTACAAACTGTCATCTCCTCCTCCCGTTTTACCAGGCAGCTGAATAGGGAGAAGTTTGCTTTTAGCGCGCTTCACTCTCTCAGCAGTGGGAATGGCCTTCTGAGGGAGCTGCCAGGAGGGCTGTGTTGGAACCATCAGACACGTACAGACTCCGCCAGAGATACTAATGAAATGTGCTAAGTGCCTCATGCTACTCCAGCTCCCCAAACACACACACTCACACACGCTAACCACCACCAAAACTAATTTACTAATGGACGGCTAGAGGGACAGGAAAGAAAGATGAGAATGGATTGACGCTTGTCAGAGGGATCCATATTGCATCCTTATGCCCCTTCCACCAAGAAAGAGAGGGTACAAGGACATCCACACTCACTGTGGCCAGACCTGGCCTCTATGGCTGACAGCCCTTTATTCAATCAGTCAGGTCATTCATTCATAGGACCAGAAGGCAGGGTAGAAAGGAGAGTGACCCGCACCCCAGCTAGGGACTACGGCAGGAGGGGATGGAGAAGGTCACTAACCCCCAAGGGGACTGGAGGGTGGAAGGGGTGCAAGGTTGGATCGCATGGTTGTAAATGTGTGTGTGTGTGTGTGTGTGTGTGTGTGTGTGTGTGTGTGTGTGTGTGTGTGTGTGTGTGTGTGTGTGTGTGTGTGTGTGTGTGTGTGTGTGTGTGTGTGTGTGTGTGTGTGTGTGTGTGTGTGTGTGTGTGTGTGTGTGTGTGTGTGTGAATCTGCATGTGAGTTGTGTGTGAAACTGTGAGAATGAGACTGTGTGTATGTACGTGCGCATGTGTGTATTCCGTGTGAGAGCCGTAGACTTGGCCCCTGTCCCCAGGATAGTCATGAAGATGAGGGCATTTGTGAGTGAGTCAATTCCTATCAGAGTCCTATGTGGAGTGTTCTCTCTCGCTCCCTCCCTCACATCCCCAGGCCATCTCTCTCCCTCTACCCCTCCCTCCCTCGCATCCCCAGGCCATCTCTCTCTCTCTACCCCTCCCTCCCTCGCATCCCCAGGCCATCTCCCTCCCTCTACCCCTCCCTCCCTCGCATCCCCAGGCCATCTCTCTCCCTCTACCCCTCCCTCCCTCGCATCCCCAGGCCATCTCCCTCCCTCTACCCCTCCCTCCCTCGCATCCCCAGGCCATCTCTCTCCCTCTACCCCTCCCTCCCTCGCATCCCCAGGCCATCTCTCTCCCTCTACCCCTCCCTCCCTCGCATCCCCAGGCCATCTCACTCTCTCTACCCCTCCCTCCCTCGCATCCCCAGGCCATCTCTCTCCCTCTACTGCTCCCCTCCCTCGCATCCCCAGGCCATCTCTCTCCCTCCACTTGCCTCTCCCTCTACCCCTCCCTCCCTCGCATCCCCAGGCCATCTCTCTCCCTCCACTTGCCTCTCCCTCTACCCCTCCCTCCCTCGCATCCCCAGGCCATCTCTCTCCCTCCACTTGCCTCTCCCTCTACCCCTCCCTCCCTCGCATCCCCAGGCCATCTCTCTCCCTCTACCCCTCCCTCCCTCGCATCCCCAGGCCATCTCTCTCCCTCCACTTGCCTCTCCCTCTACCCCTCCCTCCCTCACATCCCCAGGCCATCTCTCTCCCTCTACCCCTCCCTCCCTCGCATCCCCAGGCCATCTCTCTCCCTCCACTTGCCTCTCCCTCTACCCCTCCCTCCCTCGCATCCCCAGGCCATCTGTCTCCCTCTACCCCTCCCTCCCTCGCATCCCCAGGCCATCTCTCTCCCTCTACCCCTCCCTCCCTCACATCCCCAGGCCATCTCTCTCCCTCTACCCCTCCCTCCCTCACATCCCCAGGCCATCTCTCTCCCTCTACCCCTCCCTCCCTCACACCCCCAGGCCATCTCCCTCCCTCTACCCCTCCCTCCCTCGCATCCCCAGGCCATCTCTCTCCCTCTACCCCTCCCTCCCTCGCATCCCCAGGCCATCTCCCTCCCTCTACCCCTCCCTCCCTCGCATCCCCAGGCCATCTCTCTCCCTCTACCCCTCCCTCCCTCGCATCCCCAGGCCATCTCTCTCCCTCTACCCCTCCCTCCCTCGCATCCCCAGGCCATCTCTCTCCCTCTACCCCTCCCTCCCTCGCATCCCCAGGCCATCTCTCTCCCTCTACCCCTCCCTCACATCCCCAGGCCATCTCTCTCCCTCTACCCCTCCCTCCCTCACATCCCCAGGCCATCTCTCTCCCTCTACCCCTCCCTCCCTCACACCCCCAGGCCATCTCCCTCCCTCTACCCCTCCCTCCCTCGCATCCCCAGGCCATCTCTCTCCCTCTACCCCTCCCTCCCTCCCTCGCATCCCCAGGCCATCTCCCTCCCTCTACCCCTCCCTCCCTCGCATCCCCAGGCCATCTCTCTCCCTCTACCCCTCCCTCCCTCGCATCCCCAGGCCATCTCTCTCCCTCCACTTGCCTCTCGCTCTACCCCTCCCTCCCTCGCATCCCCAGGCCATCTCTCTCCCTCCACTTGCCTCTCCCTCTACCCCTCCCTCCCTCGCATCCCCAGGCCATCTCTCTCCCTCCACTTGCCTCTCCCTCTACCCCTCCCTCCCTCGCATCCCCAGGCCATCTCTCTCCCTCCACTTGCCTCTCCCTCTACCCCTCCCTCTCTCCATTCCTCTCTCAGAACTGGAGTCTGTACTTATGATGAAAGGAGAGCTATCCACTGGCACCTCGGTGCATGTGTGTGGGGTACGCCAGAAAATCTGTCCCTTAAGAGGCAACCAAAACATCAAATACCCACAATCTTCCTCTGGGACACAATATTATTAACCTGGATTAACATGAACAACCCTAATTTGACTGAATGGACAGACAAACACTCTTCTATGAGGACAGCCTCAGGGACCTTTAATATAGCTGTATGGCAGTTCTGACACTTCTGATATTAATTAGATGTTTCATTACTTTGGGACGGGACAGTGATGGGGGAGGGGTGGATAAATATATATATTATATATATATATAGTCCCTCATTAGATGTGTTTTTGAAGAGTGAGGGAGAGATAGAGCTAGAGAGAGTATGAGAGAGAGAGCGTGAGAGAGTGTGTGAGAGAGAGAGAGAGCGAGACAACATTAATGATTAGAATTGTCAGAAGACTAATATAGTGCATTCGGAAAGTATTCAGACCCCCTTTTCCACATTGTGTTACATTACAGCCTTATTCTAAAATGTATTAAATAGTTTTTATCCCTCATCAATCTACACACAATACCCCATACTGGAGCAGCAGGTAGCCTACCTGACAAGGTAAACATCTGTCATTCTGCACCTGAACAAGGCAGTTAATCCTGTTGGAAGGTGAACCTTCCCCCCAGTCTGAGGTTTTGAGCGCTCTGGAGCAGGTTTTCATCAAGGATTATTATTATTATTATTATTATCTCTCTGTACTTTGCTCCGTTCATCTTTCTCTCGATCCTGACTAGTCTCCCAGTCAGGATCGAGAGTCCCTCCAGTCCCTCCATGCTTCACCATAGGGATGGTGCCAGGCATCCTCCAGATGTGACGCTTGGCATTCAGGCCAAAGTGTTCAATCTTGGCTTCATTAGATCTTCTGGTCTGAGAGTGGTCTGAGAGTCCTTTAGGAGCCATTTGCTAGAATGATGTAGGCCACTGTGTTCTTGGGGACCTTCAATGCTGCACATGTTTTTGGTACCCTTCCCCAGATCTGTGCCTGTCTCGGAGTTCGACGGACAATTCTTTTGACATCATGTCTTGGTTTTTTCTCTGACATGCACTGTCAACCGTGGGACCTTATATAGACAGGTGTGTGCCTTTCCAAATCATATCAAATCACAAATGGACTCCAATCAAGTTGTAGAAACATCTCAAGGATGATCAATGGAAACAGGATGCACCGGAGCTCAATTTACAGTCTTATATATAGCAAAGGGTCTGAATACTTATGTAAATACGGTATTTCAGTTTTTTTCTACAAACCTGTTTTTCATTGTTATTATGGGGTATTATGTGTAGATTGATGAGGATTGAAAACATTTGAAATCCATGGTAGAATGAGGCTGTAACGTAACAGAAACGTGGAAAAAGCAAAAGGGTCTGAACATTTTCCGAATGCAGTGTAAATGTGAGAGGACTTGGGAACAGAAGCATATCATTTCAGTCAATAGAAATAATGGATCTGAATGACTGGGAGAGAAGAAAGAGAGTGAATACAATAACTAAACAAAATGTGTGAGAGAGACTGAAAGGGAAGTTCAGAGAGAGAGAGGATCAATACTGAGAAGCACTATCACACATACAGTACAAGAAAGTGATCTGTGCCCTGTAGTATTCTCTCTCTCCTCTCCCCCCCCAGGCGGTGCAGTGATCTATCCCCTGCTCTGCTCTGCTATTGGCATGACTGCCCTGGGTGAGAGACTGCTCTGCCATGCCCTGGCTGTGCCCTCTCTGTAACCCTGACAGACAGACACTGATCTGCTCTGGCATCCACCAGGTACCCAATGGACCCAGTGCCCTGTCACAATGCTTTACCATGCATCCACATTCAGTTGACCCCTGCTCACCCCAGACCAAACTTACTGCACCCTTCTCAGTGTGTGTGTGCGTGTGTGTGTGTGTGTGCGTGCGTGCGTGTGCGTGTGTGTGTGTGTGTGTGTGTGTGTGTGTGTGTGTGTGTGTGTGTGTGTGTGTGTGTGTGTGTGTGTGTGTGTGTGTGTGTGTGTGTGTGTGTGTGTGTGTGAACGAGAAAGAGAGAGAGGATACCAGTTGGGCACAACAGTCTACACTCAAGTCAAAGCTCAGACCAAGATGCAGCCAGATCAATATCTTAATCAGACTGAGGAGAGAGAACTGGGGAGTGTGAGGAGAATGGATGGAGGGAAGGAGACAGATGGTTCAGGACTGGAGTAGGCAGAGGAGTTAAGTAAGGGTAGGATGGGAGTATTTTGTGCGTGCGTGCGTGCGTGCGTGCGTGTGTGTGAGCGTATAACACCCGACCTGCTCGCGAAGTGCTCGATTCTGCTGTGTGTGTCTGCATGGGGTAGCTTGGGAGAGGAGCACGGCCTGGTAAAACACAGAAAAACATCATTAATACCTCTACTACTGGTGCTTCGTGGTGTCTACTTCTTAAAAACGTATTGAATCCCACTCATGTACAACCATCCGCATCAAAACAGAAGTGCTCCCTTCCCCTCAACATCATAGAATACTGCCAACAAAGCTTACATCGTAATATTATTGGAAAATGTATTGCTGTCATATATATAAGCAGTCTCCCTCTCTCTGTCAAATCATGTTTCCTGTCTTCTCTGTGCCAGTCTGTCTAGCCATATGTATGTGTCTGTAGAGGTATGACTCACGTCTCAGAGTTCTCAGCCTCCAGCACCGACTGGACAGGCAGGTAGCCCCGCTGAGGGTGCTTGCTAAAGTACTGCTTCGACCGGAACTTGTTCTTCAGCGTTTTGGCAAAGTCCCGCATCTTTTCTCCTGAGGTGGTCTGCCACATGATTTAGATGAGGGGGCCGGAATGGAGGAGAGGAAAGGGGAATGGCAGTGCGAGGATAAGAAGACAAAGTGCACCACTTTAGAATTCTTTACACTACACATGTACGCTAGCACACACACACACACACATACCCACACACACACAGGCACGCACGCAAGAGAGAGAGAGCGCGAGCCTTGTCTTGAACAAAACTTTCTTATAGTGCCCTGCTGCTAGTCCAGTTGTCATGCCCCCCTCTAACTCCCTCTGACCTCACTGGACTACAGTTCTACAGTCTTGTACCCCCCCCCCACTCCATCATAGAACCCAGCACCATAGGAGTCAGAGCACTGAATAAAAATACTCCAGCCTAGCTCCACTTAAACCTTCCCCTGGTTGAAATACTGCCCAGGGAGAAATCATTTGGCACATAGCTCCCTACCATATCCCACAGCCCCACATTGATTAGGGCTGAAATAGTGAGCTAGTGTGACATCCACACTCTCTTAAAGGGGCAACCAGCGATTGCTAAATCCATATTTGGACTTTTAAATGAATGAAATATACACATTGATTCTTGAAGAATCTAACTTAAAAATGCCTCTTGGTCTTAGTTCAACTGTCGTACCCCATCAGAACCTGAAATATAAGCTTGTTTTAGTCCATTGCTTGTAAAGAATGCAATTCTTAACAAACACTATATGGGAGAGGGGTATGTTGAGAACATTTTTACATTCATTACTATGTCAAGGGAAATATAAACTCAGCAAAAAAGAAACGTCCCTTTTTCAGGACCCTGTCTTTTAAAGATAATTCGTAAAAATCCAAACAACTTCACAGATCTTCATTGTAAAGGGTTTAAACACGGTTTCCCATGCTTGTTCAATGAACCATGAACAATTAATGAACATGCACCCGTGGAACGGTCGTTAAAACACTAACAGTTTACAGACGGTAGGCATTTAAGGTCACAGTTATGAAAACTTAAGACACTAAAGAGGCCTTTCTTCTGACTCTGAAAAACACCAAAGAAAGATTCCCAGGGTCCCTGCTCATCTGCGTGAATGTGCCTTAGGCATGCTGCATGGAGGCATGAGGACTGCAGTTGTGGCCAGGGAAATATATAGCAATGTCCATACTGTGAGACACCTAAGACAGCACTACATACAGGGAGACAGGACGGACAACTGATCATCCTCGCAGTGGCAGACCAAATGTAACGACACCTACACAGGATCGGTACATCCGAACATCACACCTGCGGGACAGGTACAGGATGGCAACAACAACTGCCCGAGTTACTCCAGGAACGCACAATCCCTCCATCAGTGCTCAGACTGTCCGCAATAGGTTGAGAGAGGCTGGACTGAGGGCTCAGCAGGTCCTCACCAGACGTCACAACGCCTATGGGCACAAACCCACTGTTGCTGGACCAGACAGGACTGGCAAAAGTGCACTTCACTGACGAGTCATGGTTTTGTCTCACCAGGGGTGATGGTCGGATTCACGTTCATCGTTGAAGGAATGAGCGTTACACCGAGGCCTGTACTCTGGAGCGGGATCGATTTGGAGGTGGAGGGTCCATCATGGTCTGGGGCGGTGTGTCACAGCATCATCGGACTGAGCTTGTTGTCATTGCAGGCAATCTCAATGTTGTGCGTTACAGGGAAGACATCCACCTCCCTCATGTGGTACCCTTCCTGCAGGCTCATCCTGACATAACCCTCCAGCATGACAATGCCACCAGCCATACTGCTCGTTCTGTGTGTGATTTCTTGCAAGACAGGAATGTCAGTGTTCTGCCATGGCCAGCGAAGGGCCCGGATCTCAATCCCATTGAGCACGTCTGGGACCTGTTGGATCAGAGGGTGAGGGCTAGGGCCATCCCCCCAGAAATGTCTGGGAACTTGCAGGTGCCTTGGTGGAAGAGTAGGGTATCATCTCAAAGCAAAAACTGGCCAATCTGGTGCAGTCCATGAGGAGGAGATGTACTGCAGTACTTAATGCAGCTGGTGGCCACACCAGATACTGACAGTTACTTTTGATTTTGACCCCCCCATTGTTCAGGGACACATTATTCCATTTCTGTCTGTCACGTCTATGGAACTTGTTCAGTTTATGTCTCAGTTGTTGAATCTTGTTATGTTCATACAAATATGTGCACATGTTAAGTTTGCTGAAAATAAAAGCAGTTGACAGTGAGATAATTTTTTTTTGCTGAGTTTAGTATTCTTCCAAACAAAGATCTCTACATATATTTCATGATGTTGTGTATCCCTCGAAATAATCAGAATTCATGTAAACATAACAGATTGGAAAGCATATCTTGTTCAAAAAACGTATGCCGTGGGTGACGGTGTCCTGTGAAAGTGGGTGACGGTGTCCTGTGACAGTGGGTGATGGTGCTGGTAGGTAAAGTTTAATTCATGGAATGGGGGTGTGGTGTATTGTATATCTTCAATGTATGCCTACATTCAGATATAAAGCTCTCTCTTCAATATCACTTACCCTTATATTTCTTGACCAGTTGTCTGGGACAGGGATGTTGTTTTCGATGTACCAATTTATAGGCAAGTTTTCTGCATTTGAAGCTACTAAGGCCATGAAACTGGTCCTCAAGATTCTTCATATGTTTTGCAAGCTCAGACACCATGTCATCAGATAAGACCTTGTGTGCCTCTGCTACTCTATCAGAGCCTCTCACACAGGTACATGTTAATTTTCTTTGATATCAAAGTACCTTTTCAGTGTCATTCAGTATATTTTCTCATCCCTTGCTGCTGCTCGAATGGACTTCTTCCCTTCTCTCACTTCATTGGCTGCTCTCTCAAGAACCTCAAGGGGGGGCTAGACCCCTGCTTTTTTATTTTTTTATTTTTTACATTTGTATACATACAGTGCCTTGAAAAAGTATTCATCCCCCCCCTTGATGTGTTTCCTATTTTGTTGCATTGCAACCTGTAATTTAAATGGAGGGAGAGTGCCACCCACCAAGACTCACGGACAAGGCAAGGAGGGCATTAATCAGAGAGGCAACAAAGAGACCAAAGATAACCCTGAAGGAGCTGCAAAGCTCCACAGTGGAGATTGGAGTATCTGTCCATAGGACCACTTTAAGCCGTACACTCCATAGAGCTGGGCTTTACAGAAGAGTGGCCATAAAAAAGCTGTGCTTAAAGAAACAATAAGCAAACTCATTTGGTGTTCACATATGGAAGAAGGTATTCTGGTCAGATGAGACAAAAATGTTGCTTTTTGGCTATAAAGGAAAGTGCTGTGTCTGGTGCAAACCCAGCACCTCTTATCACCCTGAGAACACCGTCCCCACAGTGAAGCATGGTGGTGGCAGCATCATGCTGTGAGGATGTTTTTCATCTGCATGGACTGGGAAACTGGTCAGAATTGAAGGAATGATGGATGGTGCACTTTATATGCACGAAACATTGCAAAAATACTGTTCATATTACTTATAGTGGCCATTGGCTCAACTTAACCCAAGGCAAACATTTGGACTATATTAGCCACATAGCTACAAGGATGCACTTTCATGATAGGTTTAAGACCTCATATTGTATCTTTGGAGACCCCAACTAATGTATAAAACAATCTTAAAATGATCTACTTTGGTTTAGATACAAGCATCATTAACCTATTACCCAATAAATTCATTAGAGAATTTTTGAAAATAATCTTTATTTTTTGTCCTAACTTCCATGTGGTTTCAACCTTCAGACTCCATAAAATGATGACTTCTCCCTAAATATTTGGTCATATAATTACTTTATGTATAACCTCCTAGAAAAAGGGATGACTCAATTTACCCCACACTCCCATACAATCATATCAGATGCCAATGTGGATAAAGGCCTATACCTGTAAATCCATTCCTTTGTTGCACACGGTTTATCACATGTTCAATTGGTTGGATAATGAGTGTCAATAGGCATATCATATAGGATTAGTCTATACTTTTTAAATAAATGAATTAACAAGCAAAAGATACAATGCATGTAGGAATCCATAGGTCTACACATTTGATTGACAAAGTGTAAGCTTCATTAAGGTTTTTGAAATCATTCATTTCCAGACAATTAATTTTGGGGGTCAGAATATTCAAAAACAGAAAAGTATTAGATTAAACTAAATCATTTAAATATGATATTCTTGAATTAGTCATATTCTTGTTTTGAATGTGACTTGACAAACTGAATAAAACGCTTGAATATGAAACCGACTCATACACAGAAAAGGTTTCCGTCAGGTTTCTGCTTAGTTATTGCTGCTGTTAGGAAGTAAGATACTTAAAGAAGGGATTGAGTCCATTTGGATGTAATTCCTTACTCCTTATAACACACACACAGACACACACACACACACACACACACACACACACACACACACACACACACAAACACACACACACACACACACACACACACACACACACACACACACACACACACACACACACACACACACACACACACACACACACACACACACACACACACACACACACACACACACACACACACACACACACACACACCAATCTATTATGCAAAACCATTCCAGTCAGTTCAATTATGAGTTTGTCTGAGACCTTGGTTCTTGGCATTCCAGCACACTCCCTCTGTCCAACACAATTACAGCAGAGCTATGGAGCAAGCAGGCAGGTCTATACTGATGCAAAGCACCCTGGGATAGGCCACCCTGGACACCAAGAGAGCCAGAGTGTTGGCTGTCCCGCTGGCCTTCCCACACTCCCTGTGGGATTTGATCCACAGCTCAGCAAAGCGGCCTGGATTAACCCCACACACCTTTGTGGAGGGAAATAATATCCAGACCTCCCTGCATTCACTGAAAGTCCAAAATAATAACACACACAGACACACACACACACACACACACACACACACACAAACACACACACACACACACACACACACACACACACACACACACACACACACACACACACACACACACACACACACACACAACACACACACACACACACACACACACACACACACACACACACACACACACACACACACACCTCTATTATTTCCAGTCGTCCACTATCTTCCATGTCTTAAATCACTCTAGTGTGCCAGCGGCCGCCCGTCATCTAATCACCCTCTCCAAGTCATTTCTTTGCAATTCTAGTGTGCCAGCAGCTTTTCTAATCCTCCCGTCATTTCGGCCATGTCAGAGGTGTTTGCACTGAGCCGGAGTCAGAGAGAATGGTGGTTCTGTGCCATCTGTCAAAATGTGCTAGATCAGTCAGTTGGTATGTGATCCCCCGAGCGGAGCGGCTTCCAGCCCTCATAGTTTGTTTGATAACCGGAGAGGGTTCAGTTCTGTGGTACTTTTCCATTAGGATAGCAAGGCCCTACAGGAAACATGCAAGTGTTATCAATGTTTTGCTGTTGTATTTGGCTGTATTGCTTGCCAATGTTTTCCATTAATTGGTGTAACCTTCTAGATCACACTTCCTATGATCTGTATTGCTTCTCCTCAGGACACTTATAACACGGCTAATCCTGATTTCGTTCTGAAATGAGTTATTGGAAAACCATATACAGAACATGTAGCTAAGTAGCCAAACCCTGATCTATTGATTGGGTGTGAGTGTTCTGGCAGTGAGAACATCGGTGGTGTGCTGTTGGCCACCGTCAGCCCCGGCTAACCTCTTCCTAAATATTTGGGCACATTACATTTGGGGTATAGTTTCCTAGAAACAAGGGGTGGCTCAAGTAGCCACTTGTCTGAACTTACCCCACTTTCCCCTATAGCCTCATGGTTAAAACTCTAATTGTTATCTTGTATGGTCAGTCCTTGCATCGATAGCTCCGTCTATGGATTTGAGAGTGGTTACGTTTCCCCAACCCCATCCCTCAGCTTTTTACCCAAACAGCGGAGGGGGTGACGCTTTGTTATTGTTTGAACTGCAGATTGTCCCTTTAAGATGGTAGTGTAGAGCGTAGTATAGGCTGCGTCGGAGATGGCACCCTATTCCCTGTACAGTGCACTACGATGCAGTACTAGGTGCACCCTATTCCCTGCATAGTGCACTACGATGCAGTACTAGGTGCACCCTATTCCCTGCATAGTGCACTACTTTTTAAAATATGAATAGGGTGCCATTGGTGAGGCAGCCTGGGTGTAGTACTCCTTCTTACTGGGGTGTAGTACTCCATGATGGGGTAGTGGAGCTTCTTTCCCTTGGCGGTGTTTCCTGTGAGGAAGCACGTCTGGCAGATGTCCACGTTGAATTGTTTAAGACTGCGGTACCTGTCAGGACAGATCAGCAGAACGGAAGACCATGTCACAGTCAGTAACATTAGAGTGGTCTTAGCAATAGCTCTATCCTCAACCTAGATGGGTTTGTTTTTGCGTGTGCATATAGTATGTGTGTCACACATGCACCTTTATCAAGCTCCGGTAGAGGTACAAACGACCCACCTGAATCCCTTGATGGGGCACTGTTTACAGATGTAACACTTGGCCTGGTGCTTGGCGGACTCGGCCACAGCCACACGCTGCAGAACAGCTAGCCACACTACAGATTGAGGCTCCAGACTCATCCACTCCAGGAAGTGCGACACCTCGATGGCTAGCTTACCTGGGGCCTACGGGAGGAAGAACATAGGAAACATCATACCAGAGTAACTTT
The DNA here is from genome assembly GCF_021184085.1 of Oncorhynchus gorbuscha. Lineage (NCBI taxonomy): Eukaryota > Metazoa > Chordata > Actinopteri > Salmoniformes > Salmonidae > Oncorhynchus > Oncorhynchus gorbuscha. Next base: position 65,134,864 of record NC_060185.1, on the reverse strand, counting down.
TGTTTGTTTGTTCTCCTGTTTGTTTGTCTGTTAAAATGCTATTATCTAGTACAGGTATGCAGTACAATTGACTTACCACTACATCAAATTGCCTGTATTTACATACTGTAGGCTACTTATTACAAGGTAATGGCATATTCACTGAAAATGACCCTTGAAGAAGTCGAATATAAACTGCTGCAGAAAGCACAAATGGAGAAAGAGGAAGTTGATAGCGGCCAGTGAGCGCGATGACTTTGTCAGAGGACCTGTTGCGGTTCTAACGTTCCAAAGCCATTCCGGAATTCCAGAGACGTGCAGAAAAATGGGATGAAAAATTCAGGCTAATAAAGGAGAATTCGTAATGTGTAAAATTCTCATTAAGTGTGCATCAGAGATGCATTAAAACGTTGATTTCCCTGGAGTATCGTCCTGGCTCCGCCAAAGCAGCGTAATTAATGTGTGAGTGTGTGTGTGTGTATCATGGCCGAGGAGGCGTGCTGGATCGAGAGTTCTCCAGGGGAACGAGGCTCCTCTCCTCACTGCTCTTTTCTCTGCCCTGCTCATCTCTCCTCGACTCTCGTCTCTGCTTTATGGTTCAGTAGCCAGCTCTGATTGTGGGAGGACAAATGTTTCAGCATACTGAACCCACTGAGTACACTGAACACCGCAAAGTATATATTGATTAAAATAATAATCAAATCAAAGCATATATAGATTATTCTGGCCACATCAAAACTTAGCAAACACACTGACTACACAAAGCAACAACACAGAGAAAACACGCTCTCCATCACAGGGAACAACAGGCTGGTCTCTCTATACACACAGACCACGGAGGGCCACAGCATTTCATGCCTACTGTAGGGTAACTCTCTCCTCTCTGATCCTCCGTCCTCCATGTAGAGCCAAACCCATCTGCCCCTCTGTCATCAATGACTCCACTCCGCCTCTCCGCCCACAACAGGTGCCAGCTCGTGTCATCAGCTCACTTTCACTTCATTACCATGCCAACGTGATAAATTGTCACTACACTGATAATTCAGGCTGCTCATAAAAGAGTTGACAGAGCAAATGGTGAAATGAAGGGATTTAAATCACCCCAAGTTGATATCAGAAGTATGGATGGGAATAGAGCGAGATTTAATTGAGGATTCGCTGTTAAAAAGGGAAGAATTAAGGGTTTTAGAATGGTTTTAAAAAGGCCACCTCCCAAAAACCTGGTCCCCGCTCGTCCCAAATCTATAATTAGTTTCTCTCCTGAGCTAAATGCCACGAGGCGGGATTCCAAAAATGTGAAACCCCATATATGAGAGTGGAAATGAAAATGCCCTCAGCAACAGCAGTGGAATGGGAGGAAAGAGTTGTTCACAGTTCTTCATTGCCTCCATCTTGCAATGGCAAAACGTTAAAATGATGTTAAGGTATATTCCATATGGTTCCACCTACACAAGTCTTTATTAATAATGATGTTAAGGTAACTCCATATGGTTCCACCTACACAAGTCTTTATTAATAATTATGTTAAGGTATACTCCATATGGTTCCACCTACACAAGTCTTTATTAATAATTATGTTAAGGTATACTCCATATGGTTCCACCTACACAAGTCTTTATTAATAATTATGTTAAGGTATACTCCATATGGTTCCACCTACACAAGTCTTTATTAATAATTATGTTAAGGTATACTCCATATGGTTCCACCTACACAAGTCTTTATTAATAATTATGTTAAGGTATACTCCATATGGTTCCACCTACACAAGTCTTTATTAATAATGATATTAAGGTATATTCCATATGGTTCCACCTACACAAGTCTTTATTAATAATTATGTTAATGGTTATACTCTTTATTAATAATATGGTTCCACCTACACAAGTCTTTATTAATAATGATGTTAAGGTATATTCCATATGGTTCCACCTACACAAGTCTTTATTAATAATTATGTTAAGGTACTCCATATGGTTCCACCTACACAAGTCTTTATTAATAATTATGTTAAGGTATATTCCATATGGTTCCACCTACACAAGTCTTTATTAATAATGATGTTAAGGTATATTCCATATGGTTCCACCTACACAAGTCTTTATTAATAATTACGTTAAGGTATATTACATATGGTTCCACCTACACAAGTCTTTATTAATAATGATGTTAAGGTATATTCCATATGGTTCCACCTACACAAGTCTTTATTAATAATTATGTTAAGGTACTCCATATGGTTCCACCTACACAAGTCTTTATTAATAATGATGTTAAGGTATACTCCATATGGTTCCACCTACACAAGTCTTTATTAATAATGATGTTAAGTCTTTATTAATATTCCATATGGTTCCACCTACACAAGTCTTTATTAATAATTATGTTAATGATGTTACTCCATATGGTTCCACCTACACAAGTCTTTATTAATAATTATGTTAAGGTATATTCCATATGGTTCCACCTACACAAGTCTTTATTAATAATGATGTTAAGGTATATTCCATATGGTTCCACCTACACAAGTCTTTATTAATAATTACGTTAAGGGTATATGGTTTAGTCATATGGTTCCACCTACACAAGTCTTTATTAATAATGATGTTAAGGTATATTCCATATGGTTCCACCTACACAAGTCTTTATTAATAATTACGTTAAGGTACTCCATATGGTTCCACCTACACAAGTCTTTATTAATAATTACGTTAAGGTATATTCCATATGGTTCCACCTACACAAGTCTTTATTAATAATTATGTTAAGGTATATTCCATATGGTTCCACCTACACAAGTCTTTATTAATAATGATGTTAAGGTATATTCCATATGGTTCCACCTACACAAGTCTTTATTAATAATTACGTTAAGGTATATTACATATGGTTCCACCTACACAAGTCTTTATTAATAATGATGTTAAGGTATATTCCATATGGTTCCACCTACACAAGTCTTTATTAATAATTACAAGTCTTTATTAATAATTATGTTAAGGTATATTCCATATGGTTCCACCTACACAATATGTTAAGGTATATTCCATATGGGTCTTTATTAATAATTATGTTAAGGTATTCCATATGGTTCCACCTACACAAGTCTTTATTAATAATTATGTTAAGGTATATTCCATATGGTTCCACCTACACAAGTCTTTATTAATAATGATGTTAAGGTATATTCCATATGGTTCCACAAGTCTTTATTAATAATGATGTTAAGGTATATTCCATATGGTTCCACCTACACAAGTCTTTATTAATAATGATGTTAAGGTATATTCCATATGGTTCCACCTACACAAGTCTTTATTAATAATTATGTTAAGGTATATTACATATGGTTCCACCTACACAAGTCTTTATTAATAATTACGTTAAGGTATACTCCATATGGTTCCACCTACACAAGTCTTTATTAGTAATTATGTTAAGGTATACTCCATATGGTTCCACCTACACAAGTCTTTATTAATAATTACGTTAAGGTATATTACATATGGTTCCACCTACACAAGTCTTTATTAATAATTATGTTAAGGTAGCTCCATATGGTTCCACCTACACAAGTCTTTATTAATAATTACGTTAAGGTATACTCCATATGGTTCCACCTACACAAGTCTTTATTAATAATTACGTTAAGGTATACTCCATATGGTTCCACCTACACAAGTCTTTATTAATAATTATGTTAAGGTATACTCCATATGGTTCCACCTACACAAGTCTTTATTAATAATTATGTTAAGGTATACTCCATATGGTTCCACCTACACAAGTCTTTATTAATAATTACGTTAAGGTATATTACATATGGTTCCACCTACACAAGTCTTTATTAATAATTATGTTAAGGTATACTCCATATGGTTCCACCTACACAAGTCTTTATTAATAATGATGTTAAGGTATACTCCATATGGTTCCACCTACACAAGTCTTTATCAATAATGATGTTAAGGTATACTCCATATGGTTCCACCTACACAAGTCTTTATTAATAATGATGTTAAGGTATACTCCATATGGTTCCACCTACACAAGTCTTTATTAATAATTACGTTAAGGTAAATTACATATGGTTCCACCTACACAAGTCTTTATTAATAATTATGTTAAGGTACTCCATATGGTTCCACCTACACAAGTCTTTATTAATAATGATGTTAAGGTATATTACATATGGTTCCACCTACACAAGTCTTTATTAATAATTATGTTAAGGTATATTACATATGGTTCCACCTACACAAGTCTTTATTAATAATGATGTTAAGGTATACTCCATATGGTTCCACCTACACAAGTCTTTATTAATAATTATGTTAAGGTATACTCCATATGGTTCCACCTACACAAGTCTTTATTAATAATTACGTTAAGGTATACTCCATATGGTTCCACCTACACAAGTATTTTGAACCAGATTAATTTCATTAAAGTCCTTAGAGGGTGACTGCACTTCCTGATTTGGCCTTTGTTTTGAAGATTGCTCATTAAGAAATGCTAGCGGCTAGTCAAACGAGAGTTGTCTTGGGGGTGTGGTTTGATGTGGATGTGCTATGTTCGCATATCGTACCCTGACAGGTACTGTTATTTGTCCCACATGAGTCACCGTAGCCCTGTCTAATCCCTGTCTAAGCCGGGAACTAAGCTATATGGAAATGTCTTAAGATGGTCATAGTATGGATCTTTTAGCAATTTTTTTCAATATCTAAAAAAATTATAATATTAGATTTTAAAAACAACGTTTATCCTTACTGCTATTAGCCCTTACAAACGCATTGAATAACAGATTGACTACATGGAACAACAGATAGTCCCCCAAATTGTTTCAAAATGAGGTTTGTACTGAAGTGTCTGTCCTTTCTCTGAGAGATATAATAAAGACCAGGAAACATTTTTTAAAATATATGTATATTTTTTTTACATGTATTTAATCCCTTTTTTTTGACACTAAACAGTCTCAATACAGCATATACTTCCATTCATTCCTTCAACTGCTACCTTCAGAGGTGTCTTGTCAAGTTTGTGGGCATCCTAGAGCAAAACTACCGACAGTACCAGTCAAACGTTTAGACACACCTACTCATTCAAAGGTTTTTCTTTATTTTTACTATTTTCTACATTGCAAAATAATAGTGAAGACATCAAAACTATGAAATAACACATATGGAATTATGTTGAAACCAAAAAAGTGTTAAACAAATCAAAATACTTTTAATAGTTTAGATTATTCAAAGTAGCCACCCTTTGCCTTGATGACAGCTTTGCACACTCTCTCAACCAGCTTCATGAGGTAGGCAATTTCAATTAACAAGTACCTTGTTAAAAGTACATTTTATGTGTTTGATCCAATTAGTTGTGTTATGACATGATAGTGGTGGTATACAGAAGATAGCCCTGTTTGGTAAAATACCAAGTCCATATTATGGCAAGAAAAGCTCAAATAAGCAAAGAGAAACGACAAGCCATTTCAAGAACTTTTAAAGTTTCTTCAAGTCCAGTCGCAAAAACCATCAAGCGCTATGATGAAACTGGCTCTCATGAGGACCGCCATAGGAAAGGAAGACCAGAAGATAAGTTCATTAAAGTTCATTAAAGTTAATAAATGCTTCACAGAGTTCAAGAGTTCAAGTAACAGACATCTCAACATCAACTGTTCAGAGGAGACTACGTGAATCAGACCGTCATGGTCGAATTGCGTCAAAGAAACCACTACTAAAAGGACACTGCAGCCAACGTGAGTAAAACATTTAAATGTGTTAACCCTCGCAAGGCTGCCAGCCCAGACGACATCCCGAGCCGCGTCCAGAGAGCATGCGCAGACCACCTGGCTGGTGTGTTTACGGACATATTCAATCAATCCCTGTCCCAGTCTGCTGTTCCAACATGCTTCAAGAGGGCCACCATTGTTCCTGTTCCCAAGAAAGCGAAGGTAACTGAGCTAAATGACTATCCCCCCCATAGCACTCACTTCCATCATCATGAAGTGCTTTGAGAGACTGGTCAAGGATCATATCACCTCCACCCTACCTGACACCCTAGACCCACTCCAATTTGCTTACCGCCCCAATAGGTCCACAGGCGACGCAATCGCAACCACACTGCACACGGCCCTAACCCATCTGGACAAAAGGAATACCTATGTGAGAATGCTGTTCATCGACTACAGCTCAGCATTTAAAACCATAGTACCCACATAGACCCCGGGTCTCGACCCCGCCCTGTGCAATTGGGTCCTGGACTTTCTGACGGGCCCCCCCCAAGTGGTGAGGGTAGGAAACAATATCTCCACCCCGCTGATCCTCAACACTGGGGCCCAACAATGGTGTGTTCTCAGCCCTCTCCTGTACTCCCTGTTCACTCACGACTGCGTGGGCATGCACGCCTCCAACTCAATCCTCAAGTTTGCAGACGACACTACAGTGGTAGGCTTGATTACCAACAATGACGAGACGGCCTACAGGGAGGAGGTGAGGGCCCTCAGAGTATGGTGTCAGAACAAAACCTCACACTCAACGTCAACAAAACAAAGGAGATGATCGTGGACTTCAGGAAACAGCAGAGGGAGCACCCTCCTGTCAACATCGACGGGACAGTGGTGGAGAAGGTGGAAAGTTTTAAGTTCCTCGGTGTACACATCACGGACAAACTGAAAAGGTCCACCCACACAGACCGCGTGGTGAAGAAAGCGTAATAGCGCCTCATCAACCTCAGGAGGCTGAATAAATTTGGCTTGTACGGCAACTGCTCTGCCCACAACCGTAAGGCTCTCCAGAGGGTAGTGAGGTCTATACAACGCATCACTGGGGGCAAACTACCTGCCCTCCAGGACACCTACACCACCCGATGTCACAGGAAGGCCAAAAAGGTCATCAAGGACGACAACCACCCGAGCCACTGCCTGTTCACCCCGCTATCATCCAGAAGGCGAGGTCAGTACAGGTGCATCCAAGCTGGGACCGAGAGACTGAAAAACAGCTTCTATCTCAAGGCCATCAGACTGTTAAACAGCCATCACTAACATTGAGTGGCTGCTGCCGAAATACTGACTCAAATCTCTAGCCACTTTAATAATACAAAATGGGATGTAATAAATGTATCACTAGTCCATTTAAACAATGCCACTTTATATAATGTTTACATACCTTACATTACTCATCTCATATGTATATACTGTACTCTATATCATCTACTGCATCTTGCCTATGCTGTTCAGCCATAGCTCATTCATATATTTATATGTACATATTGTTATTCATTCCTGTGTATAAGGTAGTTGTTGTGAAATTGTCCGATTACTTGTTAGATATTAGTGCATGGTCGGAACTAGAAGCACAAGCATTTCACTACACTCGCACTAACATCTGCTAATCATGTGTGTGTGACCAATAAAATTTGATTTGATTTGAATAAGAAGAAGAGACTTGCTTGGGCCAAGAAACACAAGCAATGGACATTAAACCAGTGGAAATCTGTCCTTTGGTCTGATGAGTCCAAATTGGAGATTTTTGTGTCCAACCTCCGTGTCTTTGTGAGATGCAGAGTAGATGAATGGATGTCCTCCACATTTGTGGTTCCCACTGTGAAGCATAGAGGGGCGTGCTTTGCTGGTGACACTGTCTTTGATTTATTTACAATTCAAGGCACACTTAACCAGTATGGCTACCACAGCATTCTGCTGCGATACTCCATCCCATAGTGGAACTATCATTTGCTTTCATCAGGACAATGGCCCAACACACCTCCAGGCTGTATAAGGGTTATTTTAGCAAGAAGCAGAGTGATGGAGTGCTGCATCAGATGACCTGGCCTCCACAATCACCTAATCTTCAACCCAATTGAGATGGTTTGGGATGAGATGGACCACAGAGTGAAGGAAAAGCAGTCAACAAGTGCTCAGCATATGTGGGAACTCCTTCAAGACTGTTGGAAAAGCATTCCAGGTGAAGCTGGTTGAGAGAATGCCAAGAGTGTGCAAAGCTGTCATTGAGGCAAAGGGTGGCTACTGAAGAATCTCATATATACAATATATTTGGATTTATTTAACCATTTTTGGGTTACTACATGATTCCATATGTGTTATTTCATAGTTTTGATATCTTCACTATTATTCTACAATGTAGAAAATAGTAAAAATAAAGAAAAACCCTGGAATGAGTAGGTATCCAATCTCTTGACTGGTACTGTATGTAAGTTGTTGTCTGTTCTCACCTCGAACTTTGCTCTATATAGGCAATCGTGCAGTTTATCAATGACGGCCCACTTTAATGCTAGATATTGTATCTCATGGGCAGGGTAATTACAGTCAGACAGGGATAAACTTTGGCTAATGAATGCAACTGGATGCAGATGTTGATCCTTGTCTTCTTGGTACAGTACACCACCTAACCCTTCACCGCTTGCATCAACATGTAGTACATATTGCCAGAAACAAGTCTCTCACCGTTGCTGCTTGCTATAGACCACCCTCTGCTCCCAGCTGTGCCCTGGACACCATATGTGAATTGATTGCCCCCCCATCTATCTTCAGAGCTCGTGCTGCTAGGTGACCTTTACTGTGACATGCTTAACACCCCGGCCAGCCTACAGTCTAAGCTTGATGCCCTCAACCTCACACAAATTATCAATGAACCTACCAGGTACAACCCCAAATCCGTAAACACGGGCACCCTCATAGATATCATCCTAACCAACTTGCTCTCCAAATACACCTCTGTTGTTTTCAACCAAGATCTCAGCAATCACTGCCTCATTGCCTGCATCCGTAATGGGTCTGCGGTCAAACGACCACCCCTCATCACTGTCAAACGCTCCCATTTCGAATCCCACCATACCTTCTCCACTATGCAATCTGGTTTCAGAGCTGGTCATGGGTGCACCTCAGCCACGCTCAAGGTCCTAAACAATATCATAACCGCCATCGATAAGAGACATTACTGTGCAGCCGTATTCATCGACCTGGCCAAGGCTTTCGAATCTGTCAATCACCACATTCTTATTGGCAGACTCAACAGCCTTGGTTTCTCAAATGATTGCCTCACCTGGTTCACCTACTACTTCTCTGATAGACTTCAGTGTGTCAAATCGGAGGGCCTGTTGTCTGGACCTCTGGTAAGTCTCTATGGGGGTGCTACAGGGTTTAATTCCCGGGCCGACTCTCTTCTCTGTATACATCAATGATGTCGCTCTTGACACCATTCTGTATACTTCTGGCCCTTCTTTGGACACTGTGTTAACTAACCTCCAGACTAGCTTCAATGCCATATAACTCCCCTTCCGTTGCCTCCAACTGCTCTTAAATGCAAGTAAAACTAAATGCATGCTCTTCAATCGATCGCTGCCCGCAACTGCCCGCCCGTCCAACATCACTACTCTGGACGATGCTGACTTAGAATATGTGGACAACTACAAATACCTAGGTGTCTGGTTAGGCTGTAAACTCTCCTTCTAGACTCACATTAAGCATCTCCAATCCAAAATTAAGTCTAGAATTGGCTTCCTATTTCACAACAAAGCATTCTTCACTCATGCTGCCAAACATACCCTTGTAAAACTGACCATCCTACCGATGCTCGACTTCGGCGATGTCATTTGCAAAATAGCCTCCAACACTCTACTCAACAAACTGGATGCAGTCTATCACAGTGCCATCCGTTTTTGTCACCAAAGCCCCATATACTACCCACCATTGCGACCTGTACGCTCTCGTTGGCTGGCCCTCGCTTCATACTCGTCGCCAAACTCACTGGCTCCAGGTCATCTACAAGTCTCTGCTAGATAAAGCCCCGCCTTATCTCAGCTCACTAGTCACCATAGCAGCACCCACCCATAGCATGCGGTCCAGCAGGTATATCTCACTTGTCACCCCCAAAGCCAATTCCTCTTTGGCCGCCATTCCTTCCAGTTCTCTGCTGCCAATGACTGGAACAAACTGCAAAACTCACTGAAGCTGGAGACTCATATCTCCCTCCCTAGTTTTAAGCATCAGCTCACAGATCACTGCACCTGTATATAGTCCATCTGTAAATAGCCCATCCAACTACCTCATCCCCATACTGTATTTATTTATTTATCTTGCTCCTTTGCACCCCAATATCTCTACTTGCACATTCATCTTCTGCACATCAATCACTCCAGTGTTTAATTGGTATATTCTAATTACTTCACCACCATGGCCTATTTATTGCCTTACCACCCTTATCTTACCTCATTTGCACAAACTGTATATATTATTTTCTACTGTTCTATTGACTATGTGTTTGTTTATTCCATGTGAAACTCTGTGTTGTTGTATTGGTCGAACTGCTTTGCTTTATTCTTGGCCAGGTCGCAGTTGTAAATGAGAATTTGTTCTGAACTAGCCTACCTGGTTAAATAAAGGTTAAATAAATAAAATATTGCTGTTGAGGGTTTGCAAAAGCCAGCACCGGAGCTTTAGTGAGGCTTTCCTTCAGATCACAAAGGCCATTTCACATTTCTCACCCCATTTAGATCTGAAGGGTTCTTGATGTACACATTGTCTGTTCTTTCCTTGGGATTTCCTCCTTTCTTGGCTGAGGGAAGGTAACCATGCAGGAGTTGGTTCAAAGGGTAACTCAATTTTGAGTAGCCTTTCACAAATCTTCTATAATACCCACAGAATCTGAGAAAAGAACGCAGAGTGTCTGGTCTCAGCCATGTGGTTACTGCTTCGATCTTCGATGGACCTGTACCCTCTCCATCCTGGGATACTATGCGTCCCACACAGTTACATTTACATTACATTTAAGTCATTTAGCAGACGCTCTTATCCAGAGCGACTTACAAATTGGTGCATTCACCTTATGTCATCCAGTGGAACAGTCACTTTACAATAGTGCATCTAAATCTTAAAGGGGGGGGGGGGGTGAGGGGGATTACTTATCCTATCCTAGATATTCATTAAAGAGGTGGGGTTTCAGGTGTCTCCGGAAGGTGGTGATTGACTCCGCTGTCCTGGCGTCGTGAGGGAGTTTGTTCCACCATTGGGGGACCAGAGCAGCGAACAGTTTTGACTGGGCTGAGCGGGAGCTGTACTTCCTCAGTGGTAGGGAGGCGAGCAGGCCAGAGGTGGATGAACGCAGTGCCCTTGTTTGGGTGTAGGGCCTGATCAGAGCCTGGAGGTACTGAGGTGCCGTTCCCCTCACAGCTCCGTAGGCAAGCACCATGGTCTTGTAGCGGATGCGAGCTTCAACTGGAAGCCAGTGGAGAGAGCGGAGGAGCGGGGTGACGTGAGAGAACTTGGGAAGGTTGAACACCAGACGGGCTGCGGCGTTCTGGATGAGTTGTAGGGGTTTAATGGCACAGGCAGGGAGCCCAGCCAACAGCGAGTTGCAGTAATCCAGACGGGACATGACAAGTGCCTGGATTAGTTAGTTGACTGACGTTCGGCAGAATTGACAATTGTCCAAAGACAACTTCAGTCCTCCTTCTTTCAAGTGATCCAACACTTTGAGAAGCCTCTCTTCGTGTTATTCCAGTGTCTTTCTGAACACTATCAGGTCGTCTAAGTACACTAGAACTTCGAGCAGGTTCATGTCCCCCAACGGTCTGTTCCATTAACACGTTGAAAAGTTGCTGGTGCTCCTGACAACCCTGCGGCATCCTCTCAAACTGATAGAATACCAGCCGGGCCTATGAAAGCGGTCTTCTCTTTGTCAACTTCACTCAACAGAATTGACTAATATCCACTTCTGAGATCCAACATGCTGAGCCATTTGCTTCCATTCAAACTGGTCAGGGCATCTTCAATTTGTGGTTCGGTGTATTGGTCAGGAACTGTGCGTCTGTTGAGCGTTATGTAGTCCACACACATCCCATATGGTTCCGTTCTTCTTCCTCACCACTACAATTGGCGACGACATAGGGCCTTCTCAACGGAAAGATGATTTCAGTGTCTTTCAGGTTCTTCAGATGTTTCCTTACATCTTCCACATCAGCTGGGGACAGCCGTCGAGACCTCTCCCTAAACAGTGTGTCATCAGGGACTCGAATGGTATGGCGAGTACTCTTGGAACAATCAACGCCCAACTCATGAGTTGAGAAAACATATTTTTCTTTGCAACATCTTGTAAGTTAACCTCCTCTTCCATTCTTCAGATAAAGGTGAGTCACAGAAGTTGAATTAAGAAGACGTCAGCTTCTCAGGTAAGTTGCGCTTCCTCCCCTCAGTGGCAGCAGGAACAGGAGCTACATCTACAGGAAACAGGGAAGCAATGGTCATGCCACATTGTACGGTTATCTCCCTTGATGATACATCCCTGACTGCAACTGTTATTCTTCTAGATGACACAACCATAGACATCTGAATTTCAGATCTCACAAGAAGTTCTTCTGGAAACCGGGAAACTTCTGGACACTGGGATTCTTCAGGCCTATCCACCAAAATGGGAACATGGTGATCCAGGAAACTTCGGGAATCCCGGTGACTCTTGCTAGTCCACCAGGTGGCAATAGTACAGGTTTTGTCCTCATCAGTTGGGATCATAATCTTCTCATAACTTTGATAACAGGATAAGTGTTTGTCAGCCTTCTAAACAAACCAACAAACCAACACAAGTGCTTCTATGATCTCCGTTACACCTACTACTGATCGTGAAAACTCCAACTTCAAAGACAAATAGCCATCATCTGGGTAATGCTCTGAGCTAAGACCCCAAATCTCCAAGTGTCCAATGAGCCTTAATGGCAGATGTGTCAAGTACTTGTTAAAAAAGGATCTGTAGAGTAGGGTAACCTGAGACCCAATATCTAGTAAAGCTTTAGCATAGATGCCTTCAATCTGTACAGGAACAACAGCACTAGGTCTCACTAAGCCGGTAGGTAGCATGTCTGTTGCTTCTTCACGTTTCTTGTTGCACTTGGTGGAACGTATCTTCACCGGGACGTCAGGTCGCTCCTTTTCTGGGTCACGCTGTAGTTTTCCTCTGACCGTTTCTGGCTTGTGAGACGCTAGTTGACTTTCCTCTGATTTTCTACGCCCTCACAGTCTCATTTTAAGTGTCCATCCTCTCCACATTTATAGCAGAAGATACCAAGTTGGCCTTCATCTTCACTCAGCGTAAAACACCACAGCTACTCACGGTTTCGTAGAAACCCCCTGAAACCAACAGTTCCAAGGCCGTTGCCTATTTATAATCCAATTGGCAGAAATTGCCCTGCATGCATCCGGAATGTCCAGCATCAACGAAGCCATCAAATTCCCTCAGACCAAGCCGTCCTCTTCAGCTCCCGATCCGACGAATCCAAGCGAGCTCCCGAAGCGTCTAGAATCTTCGTTAATCCAGCCAAGCAGAAATTAAAACCAATTCAGGAAAAAAATATTTTAGTACACAACATGTTATTTTTCCCTCCACAAGAGCATCTCTCCCCCTTTCTTTCTCTCCTCGGCAACAATGGAGAAACCTGTGAAGCCCTCTGCACACCACCTATAGTGCATCTTGATAGTTCCAAACCGAGCATGCACCCATCGCATGAACAGAAACTATAGTTCTAAATAAATGATTTAGCAGGGCATTACAATAGGATGCCGCCTTTCCAACAAGTCAGTTCATCAAATTTCTGCCCTGCTAGTGATTCCCCGGTCAACTGTAAGTGCTGTTATTGTGAAGTGGAAACGTCACAGAGCAACAACGGCTCAGTGGAAAACCTTCCCAGAAGAGTGTTATAGGTTGTTATAGCAGCCTCCATAGCAAGGGGAAACCAACTCCATAATAATGCCCGTGATTTTGGAATGAGATGTTCGACGAGCACGTGTCCACATACATTTTGTTCATGTAGTGCATCTAATTGTGCTCTTTCCCCTGAAGGAATTAATGAAAACGTATGTAATTGAACTCAATTGAATTTAGGTAATTCCTAGCCTGTGTTACCATGGTATCCTTAACCAGTGTATGGTGAGGTTATAAGTGTGTGTGTGTGTGTGTGTGTGTGTGTGTGTGTGTGTGTGTGTGTGTGTGTGTGTGTGTGTGTGTGCGTGCGTGCGTGCGTGCGTGCGTGCGTGCGTGCGAGCGTGCGTGTGTGTGTGCTTCTATTTGTGCGCTCATGCACGTGCGTGTCTGTCTGTCTGTGTGTGTGTGTGTGTGTGTGTGTGTGGTCTCACCATGCGGAAGCAGCTGCGTACACTGGGCTCCACATTGCTCCCTCCGAAGGCGGCCACCTCTCCCAGCTGTCGCGGGATCTGGATGGCTTCATAAAGCAGCATAGTGAGGTGACGCTGATCGGTCAGACCCCCTGGACCAGACACCTGCCTGAACAAGTCTGATGAAACACAGAGGGTTAATAAAACGTGTGTGTGTTTGTGCACAAGATTGTTCTGTACACCTGTGTGACTATGTGAATGTGAATCTATTCACATCTAATATGCGTGGATGTGAATCTATTCACTTCTATATGCGTGGATGTGAATCTATTCACGTCTATATGCGTGGATGTGAATCTATTCACGTCTATATGCGTGGATGTGAATCTATTCACTTCTATATGCGTGGATGTGAATCTATTCACCTCTATATGCGTGGATGTGAATCTATTCACGTCTATATGCGTGGATGTGAATCTATTCACGTCTATATGCGTGGATGTGAATCTATTCACTTCTATATGTGTGGATGTGAATCTATTCACCTCTATATGCGTGGATGTGAATCTATTCACTTCTATATGCGTGGATGTGAATCTATTCACTCTATATGATGTGAATGTGAATCTATTCACCTCTATATGCGTGGATGTGAATCTATTCACCTCTATATGCGTGGATGTGAATCTATTCACTTCTATATGCGTGGATGTGAATCTATTCACTTCTATATGCGTGGATGTGAATCTATTCACCTCTATATGCGTGGATGTGAATCTATTCACTTCTATATGCGTGGATGTGAATCTATTCACCTCTATATGCGTGGATGTGAATCTATTCACCTCTATATGCGTGGATGTGAATCTATTCACCTCTATATGCGTGGATGTGAATCTATTCACGTCTATATGCGTGGATGTGAATCTATTCACGTCTATATGCGTGGATGTGAATCTATTCACTTCTATATGTGTGGATGTGAATCTATTCACCTCTATATGCGTGGATGTGAATCTATTCACTTCTATATGCGTGGATGTGAATCTATTCACCTCTATATGCGTGGATGTGAATCTATTCACCTCTATATGCGTGGATGTGAATCTATTCACTTCTATATGCGTGGATGTGAATCTATTCACTTCTATATGCGTGGATGTGAATCTATTCACCTCTATATGCGTGGATGTGAATCTATTCACTTCTATATGCGTGGATGTGAATCTATTCACCTCTATATGCGTGGATGTGAATCTATTCACCTCTATATGCGTGGATGTGAATCTATTCACCTCTATATGCGTGGATGTGAATCTATTCACTTCTATATGCGTGGATGTGAATCTATTCACTTCTATATGCGTGGATGTGAATCTATTCACCTCTATATGCGTGGATGTGAATCTATTCACCTCTATATGCGTGGATGTGAATCTATTCACCTCTATATGTGTGGATGTGAATCTATTCACCTCTATATGCGTGGATGTGAATCTATTCACCTCTATATGCGTGGATGTGAATCTATTCACTTCTATATGCATGGATGTGAATCTATTCACTTCTATATGCGTGGATGTGAATCTATTCACTTCTATATGCGTGGATGTGAATCTATTCACTTCTATATGCGTGGATGTGAATCTATTCACTTCTATATGCGTGGATGTGAATCTATTCACTTCTTTATGCGTGGATGTGAATCTATTCACTTCTATATGCGTGGATGTGAATCTATTCACTTCTATATGCGTGGATGTGAATCTATTCACCTCTATATGTGTGGATGTGAATCTATTCACTTTTTTATGTGTGTTTGTGAATCTATTCACCTATATATGTGTAGATGTGTTCCAGATTATGTTTTTTAGTATTTTTGTACCTTTATTTAACTAGGCAAGTCAGTTAAGAACAAATTCTTATTTTCAGTGGGTTAACTGCCTGTTCAGGGGCAGAACGACAGATTTGTACCTTGTCAGCTTGGGGCTTTGAACTTGCAACCTTCCGGTTACTAGTCCAACGCTCTAACCACTAGGCTACCCTGCTGCCCCATGTTTACCAGAGCTGGGGACAATTCGAATTGACAAGCTGATTTTAATTTGTGTTTACATTATATCTGCTTGTGTATACACGAGCATATTAGCGCTACTATTCACACCACTACATATGTCCCAACATCCATGTTCTCAGCGTTTCTCTAAGTGAGCCTGTGTGTGGGCGATACTTCCCTAGGCCTGTTTCTAGGTTTTTTGAGAGAAAGAAAGAGAAAGAGAAAGAGAAAGAGAAAGAGAAGAGAGAGAGAGAGAGAGAGAGAGAGAGAGAGAGAGAGAGAGAGAGAGAGAGAGAGAGAGAGAGAGAGAGAGAGAGAGAGAAAGCAAGGGCAGGCGTACTGATCTAATTGCAGACAAAAGGGCTGCATTAGCGCTCGCTACCTCATCAGGCTCTGAATGGAGCCTTCATCTGCGAGTCGTGATTCCGCCTGTCACTGAGGAGATGGATACTGACAGGTGTTTGAAGGTGCTGCACAATGCCAGTATAAATAGCACCAGCACCAGCCACAGCCAGAAAACCCTGACAGCCAGCCTGCCTGCCTCTACCCTGCACACAGCTCACGCTCTGGGGGGGGACAAAAGACAAGCACCCACACACTGTGTCTGCCACACTACCACGTTCACTCACTCACTGACACCAGATGCGCCCCCTTGTTTACTAGCATAATCAGGGGTCATCTCTCCCCTGAGCTCAGGAGAAAAAATGTGTGATCAATCACTGGGACAAATTGGCATGGTTTGCATCACTGCCCCCCCCCCCCTGCCTGCCCGCCTCTACCCTCACAATCCTCTAGGGCCAGGCCTTCTGTGCTTCGTCTGCCATAAAAAAAGACTCCAAATCTGTTGCCATTCAACTTTTACAAGCTGTCACAGATGGTGTGCCAACTGACAGTGTGCCTGCCCTGACCCGTCGGGACTGTCTCAAATCTCATACCGATGAGCTCATTCTCTCTCCTCTCCCCCTTCTCTACATATTTACAAGGCTGTGTTGTAAAATGCGGTTAAGATGCTGTAAAATGGTTTTACTTTCCCTGAGCTGGGCACCAGTGAAATATTAGCGCATAATTGAACATGGAAAAGGGAAGCCAGAGGGGCCAGAGAGAGAGAGCTGAGTGTGGTGTGTGTGTGTGTTCTCTCTACCATAGTGTATTCTCTCTGCCTAAAAGCCCAATGTACTTTGGAGAAATAAAGAGAGAGAGAGAGAGCCTTTCCCCATTATTGTGCAGCAGAGTAATTCCCTCCATTAGGCTAAGTGGTTGTCTTTATGTAATGCTCGCAATCAGGCTGGTTTTGTTTTGGCCCTTTGTTAGGGGGCTGCAGGGCTGTGGTGTCTACATGAGAGGGTCTCATACTTACATTTATACTTCTCCTGAACATCCGCATTGCACAGGCTCACCAGTCCCGTCTTGAAGGAGAGGACGCGCATCTTTCCATTGCGACCACTAGGGAGAAAGCAGGGCAGGGTAGGGAGAGGGAGAGGGAGAGGGAGAGGGAGAGGGAGAGGGAGAGGGAGAGGGAGAGGGAGAGGGAGAGGGAGAGGGAGAGGGAGAGGGAGAGGGAGATATAAAAAGTAGAATATGCCAGAACAAATATATTTACATAAGCAAACAGACACATAAACTAAGCCTTTACACTGAAAAAACAAGGGGATTAGAGGCAAGCACAGATCCATAAACAGTGTTCTCTGGCCAATGGCAAGGCCACAGAGTTGGGTTGGGACTGGGAGAGCTGTGTCCTGACTTAAATGGGTCACATTATATCTGTGTGTCTGGGAGGCACATGGACACTGCCACTAGAGTCAGACAGAGGGAAGGGCAGGGCTGCTGTTACTGGCTTTAGTTGGGAGCTTTGCTGCTTTTCTTTTCTCTGCCTTGACTGTCAGGAGGGGATTACAGTCATTTAAAGAACATTAGAGGCAGTGGGAGTCAATGTCAGTGGGAGAGACACATAGAAGCACTGCCTTAATGTGTGACAAAACAGGAGTCAGGAGACTGCAGAGTCCATTAGGCAGTAGGAGGCAGTAGGAGTACATTAGAGGCAGTGTGGGTCTATGTGAGAATATAAGAGATGTTAAAGTTACTGGGGGAACATTAGAGGCAGTGTGAGAACATTAGTCTGTGTGAGAACATTAGAGTCAGTGTGAGAACATTAGAGTCAGTGTGACATTAGAGTCAGTGTGAGAACATTACAGACAGCATGAGAACATTGAGAATATCAGAATTGTTAAAGTCAGAACATTAGAGTCAGTTTGAGAACAATTCAGAGAACATTAGTCAGTGTGAGAACATTAGAATAATATGTGAGAACATTGAGAACATTAGTCAGTGTGAGAACATTAGAGTCAGTGTGAGAACATTAGATAATATGAGAACATTAGAGTCAGTGTGAGAACATTAGAGTCAGTGTGAGAACATTAGTGTGAGAACATTAGAGTCAGTGTGAGAACATTAGAGTCAGTGTGAGAACGTTAGAGTCAGTGTGACATTAGATAATATGTGAGAACATTAGAGTCAGTGTGAGAACATTAGAGTCAGTGTGAGAACATTAGAGAATATGTGAGAACATTAGAGTCAGTGTGAGAACATTAGAGTCGGTGTGAGAACATTAGAGTCAGTGTGAGAACGTTAGAGTCAGTGTGAGAACATTAGAGAATATGTGAGAACATTAGAGTCAGTGTGAGAACATTAGAGTCAGTGTGAGAACATTATGGTCAGTGTGAGAACATTAGAGACTGTGTGGAAACATTAGAGTCAGTGTGAGAACATTATGGTCAGTGTGAGAACACTAGAGGCAAAGCGAGTCTATGTGAGAATATAAGAATTGTTAAAGTCACTGGGGGAACATTAGAGGCAGTTTGAGAACAATAGTCAGTGTGAGAACATTAGTCAGTGTGAGAACATTAGAATCAGTGTGAGAACTTTAGAGTCAGTATGAGAACATTAGAGACAGTGTGAGAATATTAGTGTCAGTGTGAGAACATTAGTGACTGTGTGGGAACATTAGAGACTGTGTGGGAACATTAGAGTCAGTGTGGGAACATTAGAGTCAGTGTGAGAACATTATGGTCAGTGTGAGAACATAAGATACTGTGTGGGAACATTAGAGTCAGTGTGAGAACATTATGGTTAGTGTGAAAACATTAGAGTCAGTGTGAGAACATTAGAGTCAGTGTGAGATTATTAGAGACAATGCGAGGTTATTAGAGTCAGTGTGAGAACATTAGAGTCTGTGTGATATTATTACAGTCAGATCAGTGTGAGATTATTAGAGACAATGCGGGAGTCAGTGTGAGAACATTAGGGGAGATCTACGGGGAGGGGAGATCTAGGGGAGGGAGAGACCTAGGGGGAGGCAGGGGAGATCTAGGGGAGGCAGGGAGAGACCTAGGGGGAGGCAGGGGAGACCTAGGGGGAGGCAGGGGAGACCTATGGGAAGGCAGGGGGAGACCTAGGGGAAGGCAGGGGGAGACCTAGGGGAGGCAGGGGGAGACCTAGGGGGAGGCAGGGGGAGACAAAGGGGAGGCAGGGGGAGACCTAGGGGGAGGCAGGGGGAGACCTAGGGGAGGCAGGGGGAGACAAAAGGGGGAGGCAGGGAGAGACCTAGGGGGAGGCAGGGGAGACCTAGGGGGAGGCAGGGAGAGAACTAGGGGGAGGCAGGGAGAGACCTAGGGGGAGGCAGGGGAGACCTAGGGGGGAGGCAGGGGAGACCTAGGGGGAGGCAGGGGGAGACCTAGGGGAAGGCAGGGGAGACCTAGGGGGAGGCAGGGGAGACCTAGGGGGAGGCAGGGGAGACAAAGGGGAGGCAGGGGGAGACCTAGGGGGAGGCAGGGGAGACCTAGGGGGGAGGCAGGGGAGACAAAGGGGAGGCAGGGGAGACCTAGGGGGAGGCAGGGGGAGACCTAGGGGGAGGCAGGGGAAGATAAAGGGGGAGGCAGGGGGAGACCTAGGGGAGGCAGGGGGAGACAAAGGGGGAGGCAGGGGGAGACCTAGGGGGAGGCAGGGGGAGACCTAGGGGGAGGCAGGGGGAGACAAAGGGGGAAGCAGGGAGAGACCTAGGGGGAGGCAGGGGGAGGCAGGGAGAGAACTAGGGGAGGCAGGGAGAGACCTAGGGGGAGGCAGGGGGAGACCTAGGGGGAGGCAGGGGAGACCTAGGGGGAGGCAGGGGGAGACCTAGGGGGAGGCAGGGGGAGACCTAGGGGAAGGCAGGGGGAGACCTAGGGGGAGGCAGGGGGAGACCTAGGGGAGGCAGGGGGAGACAAAGGGGAGGCAGGGGGAGACCTAGGGGGAGGCAGGGGGAGACCTAGGGGGAGGCAGGGGGAGACAAAGGGGAGGCAGGGGGAGACCTAGGGGAGGCAGGGGGAGACAAAGGGGAGGCAGGGGGAGACCTAGGGGAGGCAGGGGGAGACCTAGGGGGGAGGCAGGGGAAGACAAAGGGGGAGGCAGGGGGAGACCTACACACACATTTCTCCTGACTCAAAATCACTCTGACCCACCCACTCTCCAAAATTACCAGAGAAAAGACTGGGGAAAAGTAATACTGAGAACACAACACTCAGTCTGTGGGTAGACCTCATGATGATTACAGCTCATACTTCACACACACACACACACGGACGGACGGACGGACGGACGGACGGACGGACGGACGGACGGACGGACGGACGGACGGACGGACGGACGGACGGACGGACGGACGGACGGACAGACAGACAGACAGACAGACAGACAGACAGACAGACAGACAGACAGACAGACAGACAGACAGACAGACAGACAGACAGACAGACAGACAGACAGACAGACAGACAGACAGATCCCACTGCATGCTCAGCTCATTCACATTCACAGCCTGTGTTTATCGGAAAACAAAAAAGCAATTACAGGGAATGCATGTAAAGGGTAAAATGTTGATTTCCACTCATTAGAAGCAGGTAGTTAAGGGCTGCAAAACAAAAGTATAGTATTTAGAAAAAAATTGGGCTGTTTTTTATATTCGCCAGGAATTGTGCCTCAGATTGTCTGCGGAGGGCTTGGCAGTTGGCGGAGAGAGATGGGGTCAGGGCAATCAGAATCAAACAGAGGAGGCTTTCTGCTGGGTCTCAGTGGCCCTGATTGGACACCTGCCCGCTTGATTGAGCTACAGCCTCTCTGTGATCCTACTCACGACACAGCCTCTCAGGCACAGAGCGTACTTCACCAATGAGACACCACGCTGAGAGGGCTCTCGGCCAATCACAGCATTGGACTAGCAGAGAGTGATGGACCTTGATTGTGGGAAAAGGGTGAATTTAACCAAGGATGTGTGAGAGGTTATATTAGCAGTAATGCTAACTGTGTCACGCATAGAACAGTGCTGCATATGAAAAAGAGGTGACAAAAACAGAGTTATTTGGTTCATTAGAACATAGTAGCTGAAAGTGCCACTGACAAGTAGCTAACAACACAAGTGGAATGAACAGTCGCAAATTAGATGAAGAATAAACTGCATATCTAAACACAAATTAATGCATAACTTAAGGTCATGAAATAGGTTCTTGACTGACACCGGCTAAATAACCTTGCCGAAAGTAGACGTGTTGTATGCGGGAGTAATCTTCATCTTACTGGCTAATTAGTGTTTATTTTCTATTTCCAACCCCTTAAAGGTAATATAAGATCAAGTACCTGTCAGACATTGTCGCACTGAGCAGCCAGTTACAACACATGACCTGGTCTGGTTGATATCATGTAAGGTTCAGGGTCAAGGGTCAAGGTTGAAGGTCAGTTGTCAGTAGTACCTGTCGTAGACATTGAGCAGCCAGTTGAGGCACATGTCGACACACAGAGGGATGTTGACCACGATGGCCCTCCTCTCCTCCTCCAGTCTCTCATACAGGCCAGTCAGGGCATGAATCATCTCCACCACATCCATCACATGTTCCCCATGCTGCAGATCCTGCTCCCTGAACACGTCCACCACACTCGCCAGCGTCAGCAGGTCCACTGGATGGGTGCACACACACACACACACACACACACACACACACACACACACACACACACACACACACACACACACACACACACACACACACACACACACACACACACACACACACACACACACACACACACACACACACACACACACACACCACCACCACCACCACCACCACCACCACCACCACCACCACCACCACCAGGGACAGCAGAGTGAAGGAGAGAACACTTATTCAACTTTTCTCCCACTTAAGTGCTGGCAGATTGTGAGAGCGTCAATCCAAATGTGATTTTGTTCCTCTAAACTAATTTGAATGGCCATCCCAGGCTGGGCAGAGGACTGGAGATAAAAGTGTGTCCTTTAATGACAGGTGGAATTGAACAGAGAGATAAAAGGGTGGCAGAGGAGAGGACATGGCTATAGTGGGTTAGGGTTGGGAGAGGAGAGGACATGGCTATAGTGGGTTAGGGTTGGGAGAGGAGAGGACATGGCTATAGTGGGTTAGGGTTGGGAGAGGAGAGGACATGGCTATAGTGGGTTAGGGTTGGGAGAGGAGAGGACATGGCTGGAGTGGGTTAGGGTTGGGAGAGGAGAGGACATGGCTATAGTGGGTTAGGGTTGGGAGAGGAGAGGACATGGCCATAGTGGGTTAGGGTTGGGAGAGGAGAGGACATGGCTATAGTGGGTTAGGGTTGGGAGAGGAGAGGACATGGCTACAGTGGGTTAGGGTTGGGAGAGGAGAGGACATGGCTATAGTGGGTTAGGGCTGGGAGAGGAGAGGACTTGGCCATAGTGGGTTAGGGTTGGGAGAAGATAGGACATGGCCATAGTGGGTTAGGGTTGGGAGAGGAGAGGACATGACTGGAGTGTGTTAGGGTTGGGAGAGGAGAGGACATGGCTGGAGTGGGTTAGGGTTGGGAGAGGAGAGGAGACACTAGAATACATTTTAGATGTGCCTTTGTGAGCCTTCCTCAATCATCCTTACCAAGAGGGAGGGAGGGAGGGAGGGAGGGAGGGAGGGAGGGAGGGAGGGAGGGAGGGAGGGAGGGAGGGAGGGAGGGAGGGAGGGAGAAACTCAGTAGTTACTATGGCAGCCTGGCAATTAATTCTCCTAACGACACAAACTAGCAGACCAGCACATGATGAGGCGAGCTAGAGAGAGAAAAAAAAAATATATATATATAGATAGAGAGAGAGAGGGGAAGAGAGAGAAAGCAATAGGAGGGTATCGTTTTCAGCGGTCCATTTATGCTGTGCTTTCGCAGGCCATTTCCCCGTGTCGGAGAGAGAGGGTTGGGGTGGAGAGAGGGGTGGAGGGATGGACAATGGAGAGAGAGAGTGTGAATGGAGAGAGTGTGGAAAAGGATGTGAGCGGCCAACCATGGAGAAGCATGGCCGCAGGGCTGACTCAGGGTCAGGTGGAGCCAGGGAAGGAGGGAGGGATGGAGGAGAGGAGGAGAGGGGGATGTCTGGAAAGTGGAAGATAAGGCTACTACGCTTGGTCCTGGAAGACACACACGTTTATGCCTCACTCATCCACATGGCCTTGGCTAATTACCTCCCCTCATGTAACTTAACTGGGCCAATTAATGAGTTTAATTAGCATGTATGACAGTGATTTAGACCTAACGATGGATAAAAAGGGTTGTAGCTGGTTGGATGAGGAGTTGTAGCTAGCTAGTTAGCGCTAGGCTAATCAATGACTTCGATTGGTAGTGGTGACCTTGGTGGCAGATACACCCTAGGAGTTAAGGAAGGGAATGGGCAACTCCTGATTTCACTAATCATGGTCTAAAATGTCATCGTTTTTCTGGCTGAATTAGGTGTGCTATAGCCGGGCTGGAACAGTAGCCTACACACACTGCTCTGGAGCTCCAGCTTTCTCACCCAATGAATGAGGTTTGAAAACACAATACGTACATCTCAGAGCCTTCTGCACCTGCCGCAGCTTCATGGCCGTCCGGTATGCTGAGAACTTGATGTTGTTTAGATCCGCTAATGAGGGAGGGAGGGGGGGGAAAGAGAGAGAGAGGGAAAAATTAAAAAGAGAAGATCAGAGGATGAGGACAAGAGAGAAAACAAACCCCCTTTCTACCCCCTTCTACACTTATGTCTCTCTCTCTCTCTCACTCTCTCTCTTTCTCTCTCTCTCTGTCTCTCTGTCTCTCTCCCTCTCTCCATCCGTCTTCCTCCAGATGAGACAGACCACCCCTCGTCTGCCCTCATTCTCCCCACATTTATCAGTCCATCAGTGAGTCATTAGCAGGGGCCATGTTTCTACATAATTCCGCTCCCTCCATCTCTGATAGCATCTCAACGTGTGTGTGTCTGTCTGTGTGTCTGTGTGTCTGTGTGTCTGTGTGTCTGTGTGTCTGTGTGTCTGTCTGTCTGTCTGTCTGTCTGTCTGTCTGTCTGTCTGTCTGTCTGTCTGTCTGTCTGTCTGTCTGTCTGTCTGTCTGTCTGTCTGTCTGTCTGTCTGTCTGTCTGTCTGTCTGTCTGTCTGTCTGTCTGTCTGTCTGTCTGTCTGTCTGTCTGTCTGTCTGTCTGTCTGTCTGTCTGTCTGTCTGTCTGTCTGTCTGTCTGTCTGTCTGTCTGTCTGTCTGTCTGTCTGTCTGTCTGTCTGTCTGTCTGTCTGTCTGTCTGTCTGTCTGTGTGTGTGTGTGTGTGTGTGTGTGTGTGTGTGTGTGTGTGTGTGTGTGTGTGTGTGTGTGTGTGTGTGTGTGTGTGTGTGTGTGTGTGTGTGTGTGTGTGTGTGTGTGTGTGTGTGTGTGGACAACCCCCCTGTCAGATCCCATTAATAAAAGGAATCCGATGCCATTTAATCACAATTAATTTAAATGCAGGAAATAGCTAATCACAGAGCCGACACAGTGTCGTCCATCTCGGGGGTGTCTGAAATACAGGGCCTTAATGAGGTACGGGGTGACGGTGGCGAGGCCCCTGTGGAGATGGCCGGTGAGGGCCTAAGTGGAAAAAGCTCAGAGAGGGGAACTCTTTAATTGTCTCTGTCTTACCCAGTGCCTGGTACAGCTCCGTCATTTTTGGATGATCCCAGCATGTCGTCTGGCCCTGATGGCTGAGGGAGTTGAGGAAGGGAGAGGGGAGAGGGGAGAGGAGAGAGGGGAGAGGAGAGAGGTGGAGAGCAAAGGAGGACAGAGTTACAGGAGGAACGAGTAAAGTAGTTAGAGAAGAGGAAAAAGAAACAAAGAGCAAAGAGAAAGAAGAAGAATTTAGAGAGAGGGTGGGGGGGGCAGAGGATAGTGTAGAGAGGAGGAGGAATAGAGAGACAGGTACAGTGTTACAAGGGAGAAAGTAGACAGAGTTGTTTCTAATTATGAGTTTATGAACCTGCAAAGCTCCGACACACAGCAACAACAAGGCAGTAGGACCTATGTTCCACTACGGTCACTCCTCACCCTTCACTGTGTACCAGCTGCTACTACTGCTTCTACTGCTCTGATGGAGCTACGGCAACCATGTAAGAGGCTTCACACAGAGAGCTGCTACTGTCTCTACACTTCATTAAACAGACAACCTATCTGAGCACTCAACCCAAATCCCTGCCAGCAACTGCTACATGGAGCAGCGCAGCGCAGGAAAAGGAAAATATATAGGGGAGAAAAAGATAGCCAATAAATAAATGACGAGCCCAGAGCAGGAAGTTTGCCAGGACCCCGGGGCCACTTCACCACCAGCGTTCGTTATTACCTGTGTGAGACTTTTGGAATCGATTAGGTGCCCGACAGAGGGCCCATCAGATATTCCCCTCCAGTGGCACAATTACACAGCCCATAAGGAATTATCAGGCAGCACAGGGAGTGGGGGCTACTGGGGCTGGGGGGGTGGCAAAAGGGGCAGCAGAGAGGCCAAACGGGGCCCACCAGGGCTAACAGCAGTGATTAAGAAAATAAATAAACTCATTTGTAAAAGAGATACGCTGACAAAACACACTCACAAGGCACACACACACTCACGCACACACACACACACAGTACACATGTGCGCACACGTGTATGGATGGATGCACAGACATGGATGAATGCGTTCTCTCCAGGTAACTCAACACTGTTCTCCGAGGGATACCTTAGTATGAATGCGTTCTCTCCAGGTAACTCAACACTGTTCTCCGAGGGATACCTTAGTATGAATGCGTTCTCTCCAGGTAACTCAACACTGTTCTCCGAGGGATACCTTAGTATGAATGCGTTCTCTCCAGGTAACTCAACACTGTTCTCCGAGGGATACCTTAGTATGAATGCGTTCTCTCCAGGTAACTCAACACTGTTCTCCGAGGGATACCTTAGTATGAATGCGTTCTCTCCAGGTAACTCAACACTGTTCTCCGAGGGATACCTTAGTATGAATGCGTTCTCTCCAGGTAACTCAACACTGTTCTCCGAGGGATACCTTAGTATGAATGCGTTCTCTCCAGGTAACTCAACACTGTTCTCTGAGGGATACCTTAGTATGAATGCGTTCTCTCCAGGTAACTCAACACTGTTCTCTGAGGGATACCTTAGTATGAATGCGTTCTCTCCAGGTAATGTTATGCAGGTGAATGAGGACCCAAAAGCGACTTTACAGAAACAGAGTTTATTCCAAGTCAAAACAGGAAAACTGAAACCCTCTAGTCAGTAGAGGGGAACAACTGCAGATGCGACCACAGACTGCGGGTCGCTTCGGGAAGGCGCAGGCCGTAGCTGCTCTAGACACCTGCTCACACGCAGCATCTGAAGAAGGCAAAAACACGACAGGACGGAACGAGGAAACAGAACAGCAAACATCAAACAAGGATCCGACAAGGACAGAAGCGGAAACAGAGGGAGAAATAGGGACTCTAATCAGAGGGCAAAATAGGGGACAGGTGTGAAAGAGTAAATGAGGTAGTTAGGAGAATGAGGAACAGCTGGGAGCAGGAACGGAACGATAGAGAGAGAGAGCGAGAGAGGGGAGAGAGGGAGGGGGGAGAGAGAGGGATAGAAAGAGGGAAAGAACCTAATAAGACCAGCAGGGGGAAACGAATAGAAGGGGAAGCACAGGGACAAGACATGACAATCAATGACAAAAGATGACAGTACCCCCCCACTCACCGAGCGCCTCCTGGCGCACTCGAGGAGGAACCCTGGCGGCAACGGAGGAAATCATCAATCAACGAACGGTCCAGCACGTCCCGAGATGGAACCCAACTCCTCTCCTCTGGACCGTAACCCTCCCAATCCACTAAGTACTGGTGACCACGTCCCCGAGAACGCATGTCCATGATCTTCCGTACCTTGTAAATAGGTGCGCCCTCGACAAGGACGGGGGGACGAACGGGGGCGCGAAGAAAAGGCTTGACACAGGAGACATGGAAGACAGGGTGGACGCGACGAAGATGTCGCGGAAGAAGCAGTCGTACAGCGACAGGATTGACGACCTGAGAGACACGGAACGGACCAATGAACCGCGGAGTCAACTTGCGAGAAGCTGTCGTAAGGGGAAGGTTACGAGTGGAAAGCCACACTCTCTGACCGCGACAATACCTAGGACTCTTAATCCTACGTTTATTGGCGGCTCTCACAGTCTGCGCCCTGTAACGGCAAAGTGCAGACCTGACCCTCCTCCAGGTGCGCTCACAACGTTGGACAAAAGCCTGAGCGGAGGGAACGCTGGACTCGGCGAGCTGGGACGAGAACAGAGGAGGCTGGTACCCAAGACTACTCTGAAAAGGAGATAGCCCGGTAGCAAACGAAGGGAGCGAGTTGTGAGCGTATTCTGCCCAGGGGAGCTGTTCTGCCCAAGACGCAGGGTTTCTAAAAGAAAGGCTGCGTAATATGCGACCAATCGTCTGATTGGCCCGTTCTGCTTGACCGTTAGACTGGGGATGAAAACCGGAAGAGAGACTGACGGAAGCACCAATCAAACGACAGAACTCCCTCCAAAACTGTGACGTGAATTGCGGACCTCTGTCCGAAACGGCGTCTAACGGGAGGCCATGAATTCTGAACACATTCTCAATGATGATTTGTGCCGTCTCCTTAGCGGAAGGAAGCTTAGCGAGGGGAATAAAATGAGCCGCCTTAGAGAACCTATCGACAACCATAAGAATCACAGTCTTCCCCGCAGACGAAGGCAGACCGGTAATAAAGTCTAAGGCGATGTGAGACCATGGTCGAGAAGGAATGGGAAGCGGTCTGAGACGACCGGCAGGAGGGGAGTTACCTGACTTAGTCTGCGCGCAGTCCGAACAAGCAGCCACGAAACGGCGCGTGTCATGCTCCTGAGTAGGCCACCAAAACCGCTGGCGAATAGAAGCAAGCGTACCCCGAACGCCGGGGTGGCCAGCTAACTTGGCAGAGTGAGCCCACTGAAGAACAGCCAGACGAGTAGAGACAGGAACGAAAAGAAGGTTACTAGGACAAGCGCGCGGCAACGCAGTGTGAGTGAGTGCTTGCTTTACCTGTCTCTCAATTCCCCAGACAGTCAACCCGACAACACGCCCTTCAGGGAGAATCCCCTCGGGGTCGGTAGAAGCTACAGAAGAACTGAAGAGACGAGATAAGGCATCAGGCTTGGTGTTCTTATTTCCCGGGCGATAAGAAATCACGAACTCGAAACGAGCGAAAAACAACGCCCAACGAGCTTGACGAGCATTGAGTCGTTTGGCAGAACGGATGTACTCAAGGTTCTTATGGTCAGTCCAAACGACAAAAGGAACGGTCGCCCCCTCCAACCACTGTCGCCATTCGCCTAGGGCTAAGCGGATGGCGAGCAGTTCGCGGTTACCCACATCATAGTTGCGTTCCGATGGCGACAGGCGATGAGAAAAATACGCGCAAGGATGGACCTTATCGTCAGAATGGAAGCGCTGAGACAGAATGGCTCCCACGCCCACCTCTGAAGCGTCAACCTCGACAATGAATTGTTTAGTGACGTCAGGAGTAACAAGGATAGGAGCGGATGTAAAACGCTTCTTGAGGAGATCAAAAGCTCCCTGGGCGGAACCGGACCACTTAAAGCACGACTTGACAGAAGTAAGGGCTGTGAGAGGGGCTGCCACTTGACCAAAATTACGAATGAAACGCCGATAGAAATTCGCAAAACCGAGAAAGCGCTGCAACTCGACACGTGACTTAGGGACGGGCCAATCGCTGACAGCCTGGACCTTAGCGGGATCCATCTGAATGCCTTCAGCGGAAATAACAGAACCGAGAAATGTGACAGAGGAGACATGAAAGGCGCACTTCTCAGCCTTCACATAGAGACAATTCTCTAAAAGGCGCTGGAGTACACGTCGAACGTGCTGAACATGAATCTCGAGTGACGGTGAAAAAATCAGGATATCGTCAAGGTAAACGAAAACAAAGATGTTCAGCATGTCTCTCAGTACATCATTAACTAATGCCTGAAAGACAGCTGGAGCATTAGCGAGACCGAACGGCAGAACCCGGTATTCAAAATGCTCTAACGGAGTGTTAAACGCCGTCTTCCACTCGTCCCCCTCTCTGATGCGCACGAGATGGTAAGCGTTACGAAGGTCCAACTTAGTAAAGAACCTTGCTCCCTGCAGAATCTCGAAGGCTGACGACATAAGGGGAAGCGGATAACGATTCTTAACCGTTATGTCATTCAGCCCTCGATAATCCACGCAGGGGCGCAGGGTACCGTCCTTCTTCTTAACAAAAAAAAACCCCGCTCCGGCGGGAGAGGAAGAAGGCACAACGGTACCGGCGTCGAGAGAAACAGACAGATAATCTTCGAGAGCCTTACGTTCGGGAGCCGACAGAGAGTATAGTCTACCCCGAGGGGGAGTGGTCCCCGGAAGGAGATCAATACAACAATCATACGACCGGTGAGGAGGAAGGGAGTTGGTTCTGGACCGACTGAAGACCGTGCGCAGATCATGACATTCCTCCGGCACTCCTGTCAAATCACCAGGTTCCTCCTGAGAAGAGGGGACAGAAGAAACAGGAGGGATAGCAGACATTAAACACTTCACATGACAAGACACGTTCCAGGATAGGATAGAATTACTAGACCAATTAATAGAAGGATTATGACATACTAGCCAGGGATGACCCAAAACAACAGGTGTAAAAGATGAACGAAAAATCAAAAAGGAAATGGTCTCACTGTGGTTACCAGATACTGTGAGGGTTAAAGGTAGTGTCTCACATATGATACTGGGGAGAAGACTACCATCTAAGGCGAACATGGGCGTGGGCTGCCCTAACTGTCTGAGAGGAATGTCATGTTTCCGAGCCCATGCTTCGTCCATAAAACAACCCTCAGCCCCAGAGTCTATCAAGGC
Organism: Oncorhynchus gorbuscha; assembly: GCF_021184085.1. Taxonomy (NCBI): domain Eukaryota; kingdom Metazoa; phylum Chordata; class Actinopteri; order Salmoniformes; family Salmonidae; genus Oncorhynchus; species Oncorhynchus gorbuscha. The sequence goes on along the minus strand of NC_060185.1, from coordinate 65,104,449 downwards.
ACTGCAGGAAGCTGCCGAACCGGTCCAGCGTAGATGGACCGATAAGGTAGTACAGGATCTTGATGGAGAGACCTGAGTAGTAGCGCTCACCAGTAGCCCTCCGCTTACTGATGAGCTCTGGCCTTTAACTGGACATGAAATGACAAAATGTCCAGCAGAACCGCAATAGAAGCAAAGGCGGTTGGTGATTCTCCGTTCCCTCTCCTTAGTCGAGATGCGAATACCTCCCAGCTGCATGGGCTCAATCTCAGAGCCAGTGGGAGGAGATGGTTGAGATGCGGAGAGGGGGAACACCGTTAACGCGAGCTCTCTTCCACGAGCTCGGTGACGAAGATCTACCCGTCGTTCAATGCGGATGGCGAGTGCAATCAAAGAATCCACGCTGGAAGGAACCTCCTGGGAGATAATCTCATCCTTAACCTCAGCGTGGAGTCCCTCCAGAAAACGAGCGAGCAACGCCGGCTCGTTCCAGTCACTGGAGGCAGCAAGAGTGCGAAACTCTATAGAGTAATCCGTTATGGATCGATCACCTTGACATAGGGAAGCCAGGGCCCTGGAAGCCTCCCTCCCAAAAACTGAACGATCAAAAACCCGTATCATCTCCTCTTTAAAGTTCTGATACTCGTTAGTACACTCAGCCCTTGCCTCCCAGATAGCTGTGCCCCACTCCCGAGCCCGTCCCGTAAGGAGTGATATGACGTAGGCGATCCGAGCTCTCTCTCTTGAGTATGTGTTGGGCTGGAGAGAGAACACAATATCACACTGGGTGAGAAAGGAGCGGCACTCAGTGGGCTGCCCAGAGTAACATGGTGGGTTATTAACCCTAGGTTCCGGAGACTCGGAAGACCAGGAAGTAGCTGGTGGCTCGAGACGGAGACTCTGAAACTGTCCTGAGAGGTCGGAGACCTGAGCGGCCAGGGTCTCAACGGCATGACGAGCAGCAAACAATTCCTGCTCGTGTCTGCCGAGCATCGCTCCCTGGATCTTGACGGCTGAGTTGCGAGAATCCGTAGTCGCTGGGTCCATTCTTGGTCGGATCCTTCTGTTATGCAGGTGAATGAGGACCCAAAAGCGACTTTACAGAAACAGAGTTTATTCCAAGTCAAAACAGGAAAACTGAAACCCTCTAGTCAGTAGAGGGGAACAACTGGAGATGCGACCACAGACTGCGGGTCGCTTCGGGAAGGCGCAGGCCGTAGCTGCTCTAGACACCTGCTCACACGCAGCATCTGAAGAAGGCAAAAACACGACAGGACGGAACGAGGAAACAGAACAGCAAACATCAAACAAGGATCCGACAAGGACAGAAGCGGAAACAGAGGGAGAAATAGGGACTCTAATCAGAGGGCAAAATAGGGGACAGGTGTGAAAGAGTAAATGAGGTAGTTAGGAGAATGAGGAACAGCTGGGAGCAGGAACGGAACGATAGAGAGAGAGAGCGAGAGAGGGAGAGAGGGAGGGGGAGAGAGAGGGATAGAAAGAGGGAAAGAACCTAATAAGACCAGCAGGGGGAAACGAATAGAAGGGGAAGCACAGGGACAAGACATGACAATCAATGACAAAACATGACAGGTAACTCAATACTGTTCTCCGAGGGATACCTTAGTATGAATGCGTTCTCTCCAGGTAACTCAATACTGTTCTCTGAGGGATACCTTAGTATGAATGCGTTCTCTCCATAACAACACTGTTCTCTGAGGGATACCTTAGTATGAATGCGTTCTCTCCAGGTAACTCAACACTGTTCTCTGAGGGATACCTTAGTATGAATGCATTCTCTCCAGGTAACTCAGCACTGTTCTCTGAGGGATACCTTAGTATGAATGCGTTCTCTCCAGGTAACTCAACACTGTTCTCCGAGGGATACCTTAGTATGAATGCGTTCTCTCCAGGTAACTCAACACTGTTCTCCGAGGGATACCTTAGTATGAATGCGTTCTCTCCAGGTAACTCAACACTGTTCTCCGAGGGATACCTTAGTATGAATGCGTTCTCTCCAGGTAACTCAACACTGTTCTCCGAGGGATACCTTAGTATGAATGCGTTCTCTCCAGGTAACTCAACACTGTTCTCTGAGGGATACCTTAGTATGAATGCGTTCTCTCCAGGTAACTCAAAACTGTTCTCCGAGGGATACCTTAGTATGAATGCGTTCTCTCCAGGTAACTCAACACTGTTCTCTGAGGGATACCTTAGTATGAATGCGTTCTCTCCAGGTAACTCAACACTGTTCTCCGAGGGATACCTTAGTATGAATGCGTTCTCTCCAGGTAACTCAACACTGTTCTCCGAGGTAACTCAATACTGCCATCTCAAGCAAAGTGAATGTCTTTTCTCAACAACGACCTAAGGACCTTTTTTCTCCACACACTTTTGGACTGTATGCACTCATGTCCCCCAGTTGGACTTAATGTACTACACATACACACACAGACCCCCCCCCCCCCCACACACACACACGCAGTTGGACTTACTTGATGTAGTAGGGCACTTTGTTTGGAGAGATGGCGCGTTCCCAGGGTATCTGCACTGAACCTGAAAGTGAGGGGGAAATCAATTGCTGAGGCACATCAAGCATGAAAAGCCATTTGCACATAACCACTGACCATGCTCATGTCCCAAATGGCACCCTATTCCCTATTTAGTGCATTTAGTGGACAACTTTTGACCAGGGCCCTATGGGTATAGTGCACTAAATAGGGGGAAAGGGTGCCATTTGGGGCATGACCTGCATCAACCCGTCTGTGAACATTCAGGCACCACAGAGGGAGAGCTGCGTCACATAACAGGTGAGCTACAGCTGAATGAAGGGAAAAGCAGCCTTTTGTGTCCAGTCTCAGAGAGGATTCGGTTGTTTGCAAAGGCTAATGGGATATATGGGAGACGGAGGAGGAATATTGACAAGACCCATTCAATGTAGCATTTTAGCAGTAAACAACAGGGGTAAGCTAGCTGGGAATGGAATATGCTAGACTGGAATGGCTGGGAAGTTAAGGGAGACACACACACAAGGACACCGTCACAATGAACACATTGAGGCAGCTACACAACACACACACACACACATTCCTGGCAGGGATAAAGAGATCAGCCCCAGAAGCATGACAGTGCTGACACAGCAGAGCTGGATGGTGGGGAATCGAGGACAGTAGGGGTTCCCTTTACTACCACCACAATCACAGAGCAGCACACACACACACACACACACACACACACACACACACACACACACACACACACACACACACACACACACACACACACACACACACACACACACACACACACACACACACACACACACACACACACACACACACACACACGTGACTGAGCACAGGCACACAATACTGCTGCTGTGACTCAGTGGGGTCTCGAGGTACAAAGCCTGCCCCCTCGTCACACGACCCAGACAACACAGTCACACACACAGCCTCACACTGTGACCAACCATGTTCTAATCCCCCTACAACCCCCCTCCCCATCCGCATTTTCAACATCCCACCCCCATCCTGCCCCCAGCCACTATACAGGCATAGCACAGCGTGGCACAGAGCATCACAGCACCCGGCACCAGCTTCTAATGAATGTGGAGGAGCCTTTACTGGAGAGGAAGTGCTGGGATCCAGGACCAAAGTCTCTATGGGCATCCTGCAGCTGCTTCAGACGCTCTTCAATGGAGCCCTGCGAGGAGACATACATTTACATTACATTACACACACATACACACATTTACATGACATTGAATTATACACACAAACACACACACATTTACATTATACACACACACACGCACAGAAACACACACGCAAACACAGCGCGGGCAAAATTCAATTACATTTGATCAAAAGAATCAAAGAGAATAACGGAACCGTCTTTATCTCATCTCACACCCGCTACAAACACACACAGACATCTCTCCCTCCCTCCCTCCTCTCCTCATCCTTCGTTTGGCAGTTAGATGGGGCTATGGGAGAAATGTAAACATTGACACACCTCCCCTGCCACCTTGCCACAGCCCTTTGAAGAGCATCGAGTAAGGAAAGACGACACTGAATCCACTCCGATCTGTTAGGCTCTTTTTAAATGAGGACAGTCATTTCACAGTAAGCTGTGTATCGGAATAGAGGTGTGGGGGTGTGTGTCAACAAGCGAGAGGGATTTGAGTTCATGAAAATAAGGTGTGCCATTCATTGTCTCTGTGTACAGTGTGTTTTTGTCGATGTGGCTGTCCCAAAAGGGATTTGTTGAGGACTAATCCTGGTTTATTTACAAGGTATTCGATTCAGCGTGTAAATCATTGTCAGAGGAAGTGAAACAGCTCCACAAACAAAGGGTACTAAAATCCACTCACCAAGGCCGGCTCTGGCCTTTTGGGGCCCTAAGCGAGAATTGGTTGGGGGGGCTTCCTACCTCGTGGGTAAAACATTTTAGTGGCCCTCTTGTTGGCGGAGAGAAAAAAATGTATGTATTAAAGCTACAATTCTACACATTTTGCCAAGACTTACCATGTTAATGACATCGGAGTGAGAGTGACTAACAGAATCAATAGGGGACCCCTGGATACCTGCCCTGCGTGATTAATACAAATATAGATTGCTGGCTAGACTAATTTACCAATCTAAAAATTGTTAGCTGACATGCTAATTGAGTGACTGTCAGTGACTGACAGAACAAGACAAAAACTACTGCACAGCCAAATAAAAAAACATTGCACTATGTGTATTCTACTATTCTAACTTTCAACAGTAAGTCGAGACCCAGACGGAATTCCTAAAGAAATGTGTATATACACTGAATGTACAAAACATTAGGACCACCTTGCTAATATTGACTTGCACCCCCCTTTTGACATCAGAACAGCATGAATTCATCAGGCATGGACTCTACAAGATATCGAAAACGTTCCACAGGGATGCTGGCCCATGTTGACTCCAATGCTTCCCTCAGTTGTGTCAAGTTCACTGGATGTCCTTTGGGTGTTTGGACCATTCTTGATACACGCGGGAAACTGTTGAGCGTGAAAAACCCAGCAGCATTGCAGTTCTTGACACACTCAAACCTTTGCGCCGAGCACTTGCTACCTACCATATCCCGTTCAAAGGCACTTTAATATTTTGTCTTGCCCATTCATCCATGTCTGAATTGTCTCAAGGCTTAAAAATCCTTCTTTAACCTGTCTCCTCCCCTTCATCTACACTGTTTGAAGCTGGCATCAATAAGGGATCACAGCTTTCAACTGGATTCACCTGGTCAGTCTATGTCATGGAAAGAGCAGGTGTTTCTAATGTTTTGTACACTCAGTGTATATATATATATATACACCACATGACCAGAAGTATGTGAACACCTGCTCGTCAAACATCTCATTCCAAAATAATGGGGATTAATATGGAGTTGGTCCCCCCTTTGCTGCCATAACAGCCTCCACTCTTCTGAGAAAGCTTTCCACTACTAGAAACATTGCTGCGGGGACTTGCTTCCATTCAGCAACAAGAGCATTAGTGAGGTCGGGCACTGATGTTGGGCGATTAGGACTGTCTTGCAGTCGGCGTTGCAGTTCATACCAAAGGTGTTCAATGGGGTTGAGGTCAGGGCTCTTCCGGCCAGTCAGGTTCTTCCACACCGATCTCGACAAACCATTTATGGACCTCGCTTTGTGCACAGGGGCATTCTCATGTCGAAACAGGAAAGGGCCTTCCCCAAACTGTTACCACAAAGTTGGAAGCACAGAATCGTCTAGAATGTCATTGTATACTGTAGTGTTTAGATTTCCCTTCATTGGAACTAAGGAGCTTGAACCATGAGAAATAGCCACCAACCATTATTCCTCTTCCACCAAACTTTACAGTTGGCACTCTCCATTCGGGGCAGGTAGCGTTCTCCAGGCATCCGCCAAGCCAAGATTAATCCGTCAGACTGCCAGTTGGTGAAGCGTGATCCATCACTCCAGAGAACCCATTTCCACTGCTCCAGAATCCAATGGCGGCGAGCTTTATACTACTACAGCCGATGCTTGGCATTGCACATGGAGATCTTAGGCTTGTGTGGGGCTTCTCGGCCATGGAAATCTATTTCATGAGGCTCCAGATGAACAGTTCTTGTGCTAACGTTGCTTCCAGAGGCAGTTTGGAACTTGGTAATGAGTGTTGCAACCGAGGACAGACAATTTTTATGCGCTTCAGCACTCAGCAGTCTCAATCTGTGAGCTTGTGTGGCCTTCCACTTCGCCGGCTGAGCCGTTGTTGCTCCTAGACGTCTCCACTTCACAATAACAGCACTTACAGTTGACCGGGGCAGCTCTAGCAGGGCTGGAATTTGAGGAATTGACTTGTTGCAACGAAGCCACGTTGAAAGTCACTGAGCTCTTCAGTAAGGAGATTGGATGGCTGTGTACTCGTTTTTATACACTTGTCAGCAACGGGTGTGGCTGAAATAGCCGAATCCACTAATTTGAAGGGTTGTCCACATACTTTTGTATATACAATTCCAGTCAAAAGCAACCAACAAGCACTGTTTGGTAAAAGAACAAATCCATATTATGGCAAGAACCTCTCAAATAAGCTAAGAGAAACGACAGTCCATCATTACGTTAACACATGAAGGCCAGTCAATATGGAAAATGTCAAGAAAGTTTCTTCAAGTGCAGTTTCAAAAACCATCAAGCGCTATGATGAAACTGGCTCTCATGAGGACCGCCACAGGAAAGGAAGACCCAGAGTTACCTCTGCTGCAGAGGATAAGTTCATTAGAGTTACTAGCCTCAGAAATTGCAGGCCAAATAAATGTTTTAAGGTGTTCAAGTAACAGACACATCTCAACATCAACTGTTCAGAGGAGACGTGAATCAGGCTTTCACGGTCCAATTGCTGCAAAGCAAAGAAACCGTTACTAAAGGACACCAATAAGAAGGAACTTGCTTGGGCCAAGAAACATGAGCAATGGACATTAAACAGGTGAAAATGTGTCCTTTAGTCTGGAGTCCAAATTTGAGATTTTTTGGTTCCAACCACTGTGTCTTTGTGAGACGCAATGTGCGTGAATGGATTATCTCCGCATGTGTGGTACCCACTGTAACGCATGGAGTAGGAGGAGTTATGGTGTTGGTGTGTTTTGCTGGTGACACTGTCTGTGATTTATTTAAAATTCAAGGCACTCTTAACCAGCTTGGCTTCCACAGCATTCTGCAGTGATACACCATCCCATCTGGTTTGAGCTTAGTGGGACTATCATTTGTATCTCAAAAGGACACTGACCCAGCACACTTCCGGGCTGTGTAAGGGCTATTTGACCAAGAAGGAGAGTGATGGAGTGCTGCATCAGATGACCTGGCTTCCACACTACCCCGACCCCATTGAGATGGTTTGGGATGAGTCGGACCACAGCGTGAAGGAAAAGCAGCCGACAACTGCTCAGCATATGTGGGAACTCCTTCAAGACTGTTGGATAAGCATTCCAGGTGAAGCTGGTTGAGAGAATGCCAAGAGTGTTAAAAGCTGGCATTAAGACAAAGGGTGGCTATTTGATTTGTTTAACACTTATTTTGTTACTACATGATTCCATATGTGCTTTTTGATGTCTTCACTATTATTCTACAATGTAAAAAATCAAGAAAAACTCTTTAACGAGTGGGTGTTCTAAAACTTTTGACCAGTAGTATATATATAAATATATTTATCGTCTTTTGGTCGGGGGCCCCTTAGTGCTGGGGGCGCTAAGCGGCCACTTATGTCACTTATGCCTGGAGATGGCCCTGCCAATCACACTGAGGAAGAGAGTGAGATAGAACAAGGCACAGTTATCCCGAAGGCACTTCAAGGACAAGCAAGCTCAACGAGCTGAGATGAGAAGTTAGCATTATGGAGAGGAAAACATTGCCATTGCTCAACATACACACGGCTGTGCACACTGGCTCGCCCAAATGAATAAGGCAGGATGCACTCAAGCCTACGCAGATTGCTTCAGACTAATTTGGAGCAGTTGGAATGCTGCAAGGAGATGTCGGTGCCAACTCTGCAGCGTACTACCATCTATCTCCACTACCGCTAGACTACTAGGCTAACGGACTTTTGCAGCGGAATTACTAAATTATTCAAGACCAAAAATATTAGAGTATCAGCCTTAAAGGAAAAATGCATTACGTCTGTGTCACAGCAGAGAGAGCAGCAGCAGCAACATATGATGTTATTCAAATGACAGGGATTTAGCATCACATTATTCAACAGGAGAATGAGGAGAAGAGGAGAGCGAGAGGGAGAGAGAGGGGGTGGCGTTCAATAGGTTTCTGTGTTCTTACTTTGGCAACGGAAGACAGACTAATCACTGAATAGAATTATTGAATTGAGAGAGACAGTAAGAGAAAGGACAAGAGAGACAGAGCAAGAAAATGGTAACACACAAGGAGCAGGGGAGAAAGAGCAACACACAAGGAGCAGGGGAGAAAGAGTAACACACGAGGAGCAGGAGAGAAAGAGTAACACACAGGGAGCAGGAGAGAAAGAGCAACATACAGGGAGCAGGGCAGAAAGAGCAACACACAAAGAGCAGGGGAGAAAGAGCAACATACAAGGAGCAGGAGAGAAAGAGTAACACACAAGGAGCAGGGGAGAAAGAGTAACACAGGGAACAGAGGAGAAAGAGCAACATACAGGGAGCAGGAGAGAAAGAGCAACACACAAGGAGCAGGGGACAAAGAGCAACGCACAAGGAGCAGGGGACAAAGAGCAACATACAGGGAGCAGGAGAGAAAGAGCAACGCACAAGGAGCAGGGGAGAAAGAGAAACACACAAGGAGCAGGGGAGAAAGAGCAACATACAGGGAGCAGGAGAGAAAGAGCAACGCACAAGGAGCAGGGGAGAAAGAGAAACACACAAGGAGCAGGGGAGAAAGAGAAACACACAAGGAGCAGGGGAGAAAGAGCAACATACAGGGAGCAGGAGAGAAAGAGCAACACACAAGGAGCAGGGGACAAAGAGCAACATACAGGGAGCAGGAGAGAAAGAGCAACGCACAAGGAGCAGGGGAGAAAGAGAAACACACAAGGAGCAGGGGAGAACAAGGAGCAGGGGAGAAAGAGAAACACACAAGGAGCAGGGGAGAAAGAGCAACATACAGGGAGCAGGAGAGAAAGAGCAACGCACAAGGAGCAGGGGAGAAAGAGAAACACACAAGGAGCAGGGGAGAAAGAGAAACACACAAGGAGCAGGGGACAAAGAGCAACATACAGGGAGCAGGAGATAAAGAGCAATGCACAAGGAGCAGGGGAGAAAGAGAAAGACACAAGGAGCAGGGGAGAAAGAGCAACATACAGGGAGCAGGAGATAAAGAGCAACGCACAAGGAGCAGGGGAGAAAGAGAAAGACACAAGGAGCAGGGGAGAAAGAGCAACATACAGGGAGCAGGAGAGAAAGAGCAACACACAAGGAGCAGGGGAGAAAGAGAAACACACAAGGAGCAGGGGAGAAAGAGCAACATACAGGGAGCAGGAGATAAAGAGCAACGCACAAGGAGCAGGGGAGAAAGAGAAAGACACAAGGAGCAGGGGAGAAAGAGCAACATACAGGGAGCAGGAGAGAAAGAGCAACATACAAGGAGCAGGGGAGAAAGAGAAACACACAAGGAGCAGGGGAGAAAGAGTAACACAGGGAATAGAGGAGAAAGAGTAACACAGGGAACAGAGGAGAAAGAGCAACACAGAGAACAGAGGAGAAAGAGCAACACAGGGAACAGAGTAGAAAGAGCAACACAGAGAACAGAGGAGAAAGAGCAACACATGGAACAGAGGAGAAAGAGCAACACAGAGAACAGAGGAGAAAGAGCAACACAGCGAACAGAGGAGAAAGAGCAACACAGAGAACAGAGGAGAAAGAGCAACACAGGGAACAGAGGAGAAAGAGCAACACAGAGAACAGAGGAGAAAGAGCAACACAGGGAACAGAGGAAAAAGAGCAACACAGAGAACAGAGGAGAAAGAGCAACACAGGGAACAGAGGAGAAAGAGTAACACAAGGAGCAGGAGAGAAAGAGTAACACAAGGAGCAGGAGAGAAAGAGTAACACAAGGAGCAGGGGAGAAAGAGTAACACAGGGAACAGAGGAGAAAGAGCAACATACAGGGAGCAGGAGAGAAAGAGCAACACACAAGGAGCAGGGGAGCAGCACAAGGAGCAGGGGACAAAGAGCAACATACACGGAGCAGGGAGAAAGAGCAACACACAGGAGCAGGGGAGAAAAGAAACACACAAGGAGCAGGGGAGAAAGAGCAACATACAGGGAGCAGGAGAGAAAGAGCAACGCACAAGGAGCAGGGGAGAAAGAGAAACACACAAGGAGCAGGGGAGAAAGAGAAACACACAAGGAGCAGGGGAGAAAGAGCAACATACAGGGAGCAGGAGAGAAAGAGCAACACACAAGGAGCAGGGGACAAAGAGCAACATACAGGGAGCAGGAGAGAAAGAGCAACGCACAAGGAGCAGGGGAGAAAGAGAAACACACAAGGAGCAGGGGAGAAAGAGAAACACACAAGGAGCAGGGGAGAAAGAGCAACATACAGGGAGCAGGAGAGAAAGAGCAACGCACAAGGAGCAGGGGAGAAAGAGAAACACACAAGGAGCAGGGGAGAAAGAGAAACACACAAGGAGCAGGGGACAAAGAGCAACATACAGGGAGCAGGAGAGAAAGAGCAACGCACAAGGAGCAGGGGAGAAAGAGAAAGACACAAGGAGCAGGGGAGAAAGAGCAACATACAGGGAGCAGGAGAGAAAGAGCAACACACAAGGAGCAGGGGAGAAAGAGAAACACACAAGGAGCAGGGGAGAAAGAGTAACACAGGGAATAGAGGAGAAAGAGTAACACAGGGAACAGAGGAGAAAGAGCAACACAGAGAACAGAGGAGAAAGAGCAACACAGGGAACAGAGTAGAAAGAGCAACACAGAGAACAGAGGAGAAAGAGCAACACATGGAACAGAGGAGAAAGAGCAACACAGAGAACAGAGGAGAAAGAGCAACGCACAAGGAGCAGGGGAGAAAGAGTAACACAAGGAGCAGGAGAGAAAGAGTAACACAAGGAGCAGGAGAGAAAGAGAGAAAGAGTAACACAGGGAGCAGGAGAGAAAGAGTAACACAGGGAGCAGGAGAGAAAGAGTAACACAAGGAGCAGGAGAGAAAGAGTAACACAGGGAGCAGGAGAGAAAGAGTAACACAAGGAGCAGGAGAGAAAGAGTAACACAAGGAGCAGGAGAGAAAGAGTAACACAAGGAGCAGGAGAGAAAGAGAGAAAGAGTAGCACAGGGAGCAGGAGAGAAAGAGTAACACAGGGAGCAGGAGAGAAAGAGTAACACAAGGAGCAGGAGAGAAAGAGTAACACAGGGAGCAGGAGAGAAAGAGTAACACAAGGAGCAGGAGAGAAAGAGTAACACAGGGAGCAGGAGAGAAAGAGTAACACAAGGAGCAGGAGAGAAAGAGAGAAAGAGTAACACAGGGAGCAGGAGAGAAAGAGTAACACAGGGAGCAGGAGAGAAAGAGTAACACAAGGAGCAGGAGAGAAAGAGCAACACAGGGAGCAGGAGAGAAAGAGTAACACAAGGAGCAGGAGAGAAAGAGAGAAAGAGTAACACAGGGAGCAGGAGAGAAAGAGTAACACAAGGAGCAGGAGAGAAAGAGTAACACAAGGAGCAGGAGAGAAAGAGTAACACAGGGAGCAGGAGAGAAAGAGTAACACAAGGAGCAGGGGAGAAAGAGTAACACAGGGAGCAGGGAGAGAAAGAGTAACACAAGGAGCAGGAGAGAAAGAGCAACACACAGTGAACAGAGGAGAAAGAGCAACACAGGGAACAGAGGAGAAAGAGCAACACAGGGAACAGAGGAGAAAGAGCAACACAGGGAACAGAGGAGAAAGAGCAACCCAGGGAGCAGAGGAGAAAGAGCAACCCAGGGAGCAGAGGAGAAAGAGCAACCCAGGGAGCAGAGGAGAAAGAGCAACACAGGGAACAGAGGAGAAAGAGCAACCCAGGGAACAGAGGAGAAAGAGCAACACAGGGAACAGAGGAGAAAGAGCAACACACAGGGAACAGATGAGAAAGAGCAACACACAGGGAGCAGAGAGGAGCAACACACAGGGAGCAGAGGAGAAAGAGCAACACAGGGAACAGAGTAGAAAGAGCAACACAGGGAAATAGAGGAGAAAGAGCAACACAGGGAACAGAGGAGAAAGAGCAACCCAGGGAGCAGAGGAGAAAGAGCAACCCAGGGAGCAGAGGAGAAAGAGCAACCCAGGGAGCAGAGGAGAAAGAGCAACACAGGGAACAGAGGAGAAAGAGCAACCCAGGGAACAGAGGAGAAAGAGCAACACAGGGAACAGAGGAGAAAGAGCAACACACAGGGAACAGATGAGAAAGAGCAACACACAGGGAGCAGAGGAGAAAGAGCAACACAGGGAACAGAGTAGAAAGAGCAACACAGGGAAATAGAGGAGAAAGAGCAACACAGGGAACAGAGGAGAAAGAGCAACACAGGGAACAGAGGAGAAAGAGCAACCCCGGGAACAGAGGAGAAAGAGCAACCCAGGGAACAGAGGAGAAAGAGCAACCCAGGGAACAGAGGAGAAAGAGCAACCCAGGGAACAGAGGAGAAAGAGCAACACAGGGAACAGAGGAGAAAGAGCAACACACAGGGAACAGATGAGAAAGAGCAACACAGGGAACAGAGGAGAAAGAGCAACCCAGGGAACAGAGGAGAAAGAGCAACACAGGGAACTGAGGAGAAAGAGCAACACACAGGGAACAGATGAGAAAGAGCAACACACAGGGAGCAGAGGAGAAAGAGCAACACAGGGAACAGAGTAGAAAGAGCAACACAGGGAAATAGAGGAGAAAGAGCAACACAGGGAACAGAGGAGAAAGAGCAACACAGGGAACAGAGGAGAAAGAGCAACCCAGGGAACAGAGGAGAAAGAGCAACACATGGAACAGAGGAGAAAGAGCAACACAGAGAACAGAGGAGAAAGAGCAACACAGGGAACAGAGGAGAAAGAGCAACACACAGGGAGCAGAGGAGAAAGAGCAACACAGGGAACAGAGGAGAAAGAGCAACACACAGGAGCAGAGGAGAGAAAGAGCAACACATGGACCAGAGGAGAAAGAGCAACACACAGGGAGCAGAGGAGAAAGAGCAACACAGGGAAGAGAAGAGAAAGAGCAACACAGGGAACAGAGGAGAAAGAGCAACACACAGGGAACAGAGGAGAAAGAGCAACACACAGGGAACAGATGAGAAAGAGCAACACACAGGGAGCAGAGGAGAAAGAGCAACACAGGGAACACAGAGGAGGAGAAAGAGCAACACAGGGAACAGAGGAGAAAGAGCAACACAAGGAACAGAGGATAAAGAGCAACACAGAGAACAGAGGAGAAAAAGCAACACAGGGAACAGAGGATAAACAGCAACACAGAGAACAGAGGAGAAAAAGCAACACACAGGGAGCAGAGGAGAAAGAGCAACACAGGGAACAGAGGATAAAGAGCAACACAGGGAACAGAGGAGAAAGAGCAACACAGAGAACAGAGGAGAAAAAGCAACACACAGGGAGCAGAGGAGAAAGAGCAACACAGGGAATAGAGGATAAAGAGCAACACAGAGAACAGAGGAGAAAAAGCAACACAGGGAACAGAGGATAAAGAGCAACACAGAGAACAGAGGAGAAAAAGCAACACAGGGAACAGAGGATAAAGAGCAACACAGAGAACAGAGGAGAAAGAGCAACACACAGGGAGCAGAGGAGAAAGAGCAACACAGGGAACAGAGGAGAAAAAGCAACACACAGGGAGCAGAGGAGAAAGAACAACACACAGGGAGCAGAGGAGAAAGAGCAACACAGGGAACAGAGGAGAAAAAGCAACACACAGGGAACAGAGGAGAAAAAGCAACACACAGGGAGCAGAGGAGAGAGAAAAGCCTTCTTTTCTTATCTGAGACCTTGCCTTATTTGCTGATTCCTGGCATCCTCACCATTTTCCCCTCAGAACAATCCAATAGGTTTCACTCTGGAGACAAAAGGCATCATTTGTTGCATCCTCTCTAAAATGATGCAATCACAAGAGAGGCCAAGGAAAAGGTGCAGCTAAGCCTAAACCCACAGACTGTTGTAGCCTCTCACTTTACTACTGACCCATACTGCAAGAAACTCGGTCAGAAACTCGATAAGATGGTATTTGATTTTTGATGATTTTGATATAGATATTTGTACTGCACTGTTGAGGAGAGCTTGCAGGTAAGCTTTTCTTTTTTGTAAAATTTTATTTTTCTTCCAACACAAAAGCATAAATAGACAAAGACAACAGACAACTTAACATTTAAGTACATTCATTTCTACAGACGTTAATGACTTCCCACATTTAAAACGTTACCAGCAAGGGTATAATGGGGAGTTTGAAGGGATTCTGAGGCCATGTTGAGGTGATGTTGTGGGGAGGTTGAAGGGAGGTTTACGGGAAGTTGTGAGGGTAGTTTGAAGAAAGATTGAGGGTAAAGTTAAGGTTTTCAGTTGAGATAATGTTATTGACTGGTTGAGTGGAAGTCAAGGTGATGTTGTGGAGAGGTTGTATGGACGGAAGGTGGTTGTGGGGAGATTGTGTGAAGGTTATGGGGAGGTTGAGGGAGGTGGTTGTAGGAGGTTTTGGGAAGGTTATGGGGAGGTTGAGGGAAGTGGTTGTGGGGAGGTTCAGGTCAAGATACCAGCAGTAGTTTCCAGCGGCTGTTGAGGTGCTCCAGGGAGTGGGCGTTGTCCATGGACAAATGGACATCAGAAATGGCCAGCTCATGAGCCAGGTCATTGATGTGCTTCATGCCTTCCTTCACCTGAGTTAGTTCCTCCTTAAATAACTGGAGGTGGGAGAGAGGGAGGGAGAATGAAAGGAGAGAGATGTAGAAGGAGAAAAGAGAGGAAGGGGAAATGAGAGAAAAAGGAAGTGAGGGAGAAAGAGAGCAAATAAGAAAGAGGGAAAGGAGGAAATGGAGAGAAAATGAGAGAGAATTAGAGAGGGAGAGGTTGAAAATAGAGAATTATAGAGGGAGAGTTTGAAAATAGAGAATTAGAGAGGGAGAGGGAGGAAATAGAGAGAGAATTATAGAGGGAGAGGTTGAAAATAGAGAGAGAATTATAGAGGAGAGGGAGAAAATAGAGAATTAGAGAGGGAGAGGGAGGAAATAGAGAGAGAATTATAGAGGGAGAGGGAAAAAGAGAGAAATTAGAGAGGGAGAGGGAGAAAATAGAGAATTAGAGGGAGATGGAGAAAATAGAGAATTAGAGAGGAGAGAAAAGAGAGAATTAGAGAGGGAGAGGGAGAAAAAGAGAGAATTAGAGAGGAGAGGGAGAAAATAGAGAATTAGAGAGGGAGAGGGAGGAAAATAGAGAGAGAATTAGAGAGGGAGAGGGAGAAATAGAGAATTAGAGAGGAGAAAATAGAGAATTAGAGAGGGAGAGGGGAAAATAGAGAGAGAATTAGAGAGGGAGAGGGAGGAAATAGAGAATTAGAGAGAGGAGAAAATAGAGAATTAGAGAGGGAGAGGAGGAAATAGAGAATTAGAGAGGGAGAGGGAGAAAATAGAGAATTAGAGAGGGAGAGGGAGAATTAGAGAATTAGAGAGGGAGGGAGGAAATAGAGAATTAGAGAGGGAGAGGGAGGAAACAGAGAATTAGAGAGGGAGAGAGAAGAGATGGAGAGGAGGAAATAGAGAATTAGAGAGGGAGAGGAGGAAATAGAGAATTAGAGAGGGAGAGGGAGAATTAGAGAAGAGGAGGGAGAGAGGGAGGAAATAGAGAATTAGAGAGGGAGAGGGAGGAAATAGAGAATGAGAGAGGGAGGGGTTGAAAATAGAAAGCATTAGAGAGGAGAGGGAGGAAATAGAGAATTAGAGAGGAGAGGAGGAAATAGAGAATTAGAGAGGGAGAGGAGGAAATAGAGAATTAGAGAGGGAGAGGGAGGAAATAGAGAATTAGAGGGGAGAGGGAATTAGAGAGGGAGGAAATAGAGAATTAGAGAGGGAGAGGGAGGAAATAGAGAATTAGAGAGGGAGAGGGAGAAAATAGAGAATTAGAGAGGGAGAGGGAGAAATAGAGAATTAGAGAGGAGGGAGGAGAGAAAGAGAGAAAAGAGGAGAGAGGGAGGGAGAAAATAGAGAATTAGAGAGGGAGAGGGAGGAAAAGAGAATTAGAGAGGGAGAGGGAGGAAATAGAGAATTAGAGAGGGAGGGGAGGAAATAGAGAATTAGAGAGGGAGAGGGAGAAATAGAGAATTAGAGAGGGAGAGGGATGAAATTAGAGAATTAGAGAGGGAGAGGGAGAAAATAGAGATTAGAGAGGAGAGGAGGGAGAATTAGAGAGGGAGGGGGAAAAAGAAAGAGAATTAGAGAGGGAGAGGGAGAAAATAGAGAATTAGAGAGGGAGAGGGAGGAAATAGAGAATTAGAGAGGAGAGGGAGGAAATAGAGAATTAGAGAGGAGAGGGAGGAAATAGAGAATGAGAGGAGGGGTTGAAAAAGAAAGAGAATTAGAGAGGAGAGGGGAATAGAGAATTAGAGAGGAAGGGAGGAAATAGAGAATTAGAGAGGAGAGGGAGGAAATAGAGAATTAGAGAGGAGAGGGAGGAAATAGAGAATTAGAGAGGGAGGAAATAGAGAATTAGAGAGGGAGGGAGGAAATAGAGAATTAGAGAGGGAGAGGGAGGAAATAGAGAATTAGAGAGGAGAGGGAGGAAATAGAGAATTAGAGAGGAGGGAGAAAAGGGAGGAAGGAGAGGGAGAATAGAGAAGGAGAGGGAGGAAATAGAGAATTAGGGAGATGGAGGAGGAGGAGAAGAGGGAGAAATAGAGAATGAGAGGGGGGAGGAAATAGAGAATTAGAGAGGAGAGGGAGGAGACACATAGAGGGAGAGAATTAGAGGAGAGGGAGAGAAATAGAGAATTAGAGAGGAGGAGGAAATAGAGAATTAGAGAGGGAGAGGGAGGAAATAGAGAATTAGAGAGGGAGAGGGAAATAGAGAATTAGAGAGGGAGAGGGAGAAATAGAGAATTAGAGAGGAGAGGGAGGAAATAGAGAATTAGAGAGGGAGAGGGAGGAAATAGAGAATTAGAGAGGGAGAGGGAGGAAATAGAGAAGAGAGAGGGAGAAAATAGAGAATTAGAGAGGGAACAGGAATAGAAACACAGAGAATAGAAAGAGAAGAGGGAGAGGGAGGAAATAGAGAATTAGAGAGGGAGGGAGGAAATAGAGAATTAGAAAGGGAGAGAATTAGAGAGGGAGAGGGAGGAAATAGAGAATTAGAGACACAGAGGGAGGAAACAGAGGAGAGAGGGAGGGTTGAAAATAGAAAGAGAGAGAGGAGAGGGAGAAAATAGAGAACAGAGAGGGAGAGGGAGGAAATAGAGAATTAGAGAGGGAGAGGGAAGACAGGGAGAGGGAGGAAATAGATCATTAGAGAGGAGAGGGAAAAATAGAGAATTAGAGGGAGGGACAGAGGAGAGAGGGAGAGGGAGGAAATAGAGAATTAGAGAGGGAGAGGAAACAGAGAATAGAGAATTAGAGAGGAGAGGGAGAAAATAGAGAATTAGAGAGGAGAGGGAGGAAATAGAGAAAGAGCAAGAGAATTGGAGAACAGAGAGGGAGAGAGAATTAGAGAGAGAGGGAGGAAATAGAGAATTAGAGAGGGAGAATTAGAGAAAGAGAGGGAACAGAGAGGGAGAAATAGAGAACACAGAGGGAGAGGGAGAGGAGGAAATAGAGAATTACAGGGAGAGGGAGGGAGGAAATAGAGAATTAGAGAGAGAGGGAGAAATAGAGAATTAGAGAGGGAGAGGGAGAAATAGAGAATTAGAGAGGGAGAGGAAAATAGAGAATTAGAGAGGAGAGGGAGAAAATAGAATTAGAGAGAGAGGGAGGAAATAGAGAACAGAGAAAATAGAGGAGAGGGAGAAAATAGAGAATTAGAGAGGGGAGAGGAAATAGAGAATTAGAGAGGGAGAGGGAGAAAATAGAGGAGAGGGAGAGGGATGAATTAGAGAGAAGAGAGGGAGGAAATAGAGAATTAGAAGGAGAGGGAGGAAACAGAGGGAGGGAGAGGGAGAATTAGAGATTAGAGATGGAAGGGAGAAACAGAGAATTAGAGAGGGAGAGGGAGAAAAGAGAATTAGAAGGACAGGGAGGGAGGAGAGGGGAGGAAAAGAGAAAGAGGAGAGGGAGAGGAGGAGAGAATTAAAGGGAGAGGGAAAACAGAGAATTAGAGACAGAGGAGGAAAAGAGAAATAGAGAGGGAGAGGGAGGAAATAGAGCAGAGAGGGAGGGAGGAAATAGGAGGAAAGGGAGAATTAGAGCAAGATGGAGAGGAAATAGAGGAAATAAAGAGCAAACAGAGAGGGAGAGGAGGAAATAGAGCAAGGGGACAGGGAATAGAGAATTAGAAGGGAGAGGGAGAAAATAGAGAATTAGAGAGGGAGAGGGAGGAAATAGAGAATTAGAGAGGGGAGAGGGAGAAGAGAATTAGAGAGGGAGATGGAGGAAATAGAGAATTAGAGAGGGAGAGGGAGGAGAATGAGAGTGGGAGGGGTTGAATAGAAAGAGGAGAGGGAGAGGAGAAAATAGAGCAAGGGAGAGGGAGGGAACAGAGGGAGAAGAAAAGAGAATTAGAGAGGGAGAGTGAGGAAATAGAGAATTAGAGAGGGAGAGGGAGGAGAATTAGAGAGGGGAAGGGATGAATTTGAGAATTAGAGGGAGCAGAAAATAGAGAATTAGAGAGGGAGAGGGAGGAAATAGAGAATGAGAAGAGAGTGAAAATAGAAAGGAAGGGAGGAGAAAATAGAGAATTAGAGAGGGAGAGGGAGGAAATAGAGAATTAGAGAGAGGGAGGAAATAGAGAATTAGAGAGGGAGAGGGAGGAAATAGAGAATGAGAGAGGAGGGGTTGAAAATAGAAAGAGAATTAGAGAGGGAGAGGGAGAAAATAGAGAATTAGAGAGGGAGAGGGAGAAATAGAGAATTAGAGAGGGAGAGGGAGGAAATAGAGAATTAGAGAGGGAGGGGATGATTCGAGAATTAGAGAGGGAGGGAGGAAATAGAGAATTAGAGAGGAAGAGGGAGGAAATAGAGAATGAGAGAGGGAGGGGTTTCCTCAGAAAGAGAATTAGAGACGGAGAGGGAGAAAATAGAGAATTAGAGAGGGAGAGGGAGGAAATAGAGAATTAGAGAGGGAGGGGAAGAAATAGAGAATTAGAGAGGGAGAGGAGGAAATTTAGAGGGGAGAGGAAGAAATGAGAATTAGAGAGGGAGAGGGATGAATTTGAGAATTAGAGAGGGAGAGGGAGAAAATAGAGAATTAGAGAGGGAGAGGGAGGAAATAGAGAATGAGAGAGGGAGGGGGAAAATAGAAAGAGAATGAGACGGAGAGGGAGAAAATAGAGAATTAGAGAGGGAGAGGGAGGAAATAGAGAATTAGAGAGGAGAGGAGGAAATAGAGAATTAGAGAGGGAGAGGAGGAGAGAATGGAGAGGGAGGGGTTGAAAATAGAAAGAGAATTAGAGAGGGAGAGGGAGAAAATAGAGAATTTAGAGAATTAGAGAGGGAGAGGGAGGAAATAGAGAATTAGGGAGAGGGAGAGAATTAGAGAGGGAGAGGGAGGAAATAGAGAATTAGAGAGGAAGAGGGAGGAAATAGAGAATGAGAGAGGAGGGGTTGAAAAGAAATAGAGAAGAGGGAGAAAATAGAGAATTAGGAGAGGGAGAGGGAGGAAATAGAGAATTAGAGAGGGAGAGGGAGGAAATAGAGAATTAGAGAGGAGAGGGAGGAAATAGAGAATTAGAGAGGAGAGGGAGGAAATAGAGAATTAGAGAGGGAGAGGGAGGAAATAGAGAATTAGAGAGGAGAGGGAGGAAATAGAGAATGAGACAGGGAGGGTTGAAAATAGAAAGAGAATTAGAGAGGGAAAGGGAGAAAATAGAGAATTAGAGAGGAGAGGGAGGAAATAGAGAATTAGAGAGGGAGAAAATAGAGAATTAGAGAGGGAGAGGGATGAATTAGAGAATTAGAGATGGAGAGGGAGGAAATAGAGAATTATGAATAGAAAGGAAGGGAGGAAATAGAGAATGAGAGAGGGAGGGAGGAAAAGAATTAGAGAGGAGAAATAGAGAATTAGAGAGGGAGAGGGGAGGAAATAGAGAATTAGAGATGGAGAGGGAGGAGAGAATTAGAGAGGAGAGGAGAAATAGAGAATTAGAGAGGGAGAGGGAGGAAATTTGGAGAGGGAAAATAGAGAATTAGGGAGGAAATAGAGAATTAGAGAGGGAGAGGGAAAATAGAGAATTAGAGAGGGAGAGGGGGAAATAGAGAATTAGAGAGGGAGAGGGATGAATTGGAGAATTAGAGAGGGAGATGGAGGAAATAGAGAATTAGAGAGGGAGAGGGAGGAATAGAGAATGAGAGAGGGAGGCGTTGAAAATAGAAAGAGAATTAGAGAGGGAGAGGGAGAAAATAGAGAATTAGAGAGGGAGAGGGAGGAAATAGAGAGGAGGGAGGGGAAATAGAGAATTAGAGAGGGAGAAAATAGAGAATTAGAGAGGGAGAGGGGAAATGGAGAATTAGAGAGGGAGAGGGATGAAAGAGAATTAGAGAGGGAGGGAGAAAATAGAGAATTAGAGAGGGAGAGGGAGGATAGAGAATTAGAGAGGGAGGGTGAAAATAGAAAGAATTGAGAGGAGAGGGAGGAA
Source organism: Oncorhynchus gorbuscha (assembly GCF_021184085.1). Taxonomy (NCBI): domain Eukaryota; kingdom Metazoa; phylum Chordata; class Actinopteri; order Salmoniformes; family Salmonidae; genus Oncorhynchus; species Oncorhynchus gorbuscha. The sequence continues at coordinate 65,083,702 of NC_060185.1, read as the reverse complement.
ATAGAGAATTAGAGAGGGAGAGGGAGGAAATAGAGAATTAGGGAGAGGGAGGAAATAGAGAATTAGAGAGGGAGAGGGAGGAAATAGAGAATTAGAGAGGAGAGGGAGGAAATAGAGAATTAGAGAGGGAGAGGGAGGAAATAGAGAATTGAGGGAGAGGGAAATAGAGAATTAGAGAGGGAGGGAGAAATAGAGAATTAGAGAGGGAGAGGGAGGAAATAGAGAATTAGAGGGAGAGGGAGAAAATAGAGAATTAGAGAGGGAGAGGGAGGAAATAGAGAATTGGAGAGGGAGGAAATAGAGAATTAGAGAGGGAGAGGGAGGAAATAGAGAATTAGAGAGGGAGAGGGAGAAATAGAGAATTAGAGAGGGAGAGGGAGGAAATAGAGAATTAGAGATGGGGAGAGGGGAGAGAATTGGAGAAGGTAGAGAATTAGAGAGGAGAGGGAGGAAATAGAGAGAGGGAGAGGGAGGAGGAGAGGGAGAGGGAGGAAATAGAGAATTAGAGAGGAGAGGAGGAAATAGAGGAGAGGGAGGAGAAAATAGAGAACCAGAGAGGAGAGGGAGGAAAAGAGAATTAGAGAGGAGAGGGAGGAAATAGAGAATTAGAGAGGGAGAGGGAAATAGAGAATTAGAGAGGGAGGGGAGAATAGAGAATTAGAGAGGAGAGGAGGAAATAGAGAATTAGAGAGGGAGAGGGAGGAAATAGAGAATTGGAGAGAATTAGAGAGGGAGAGGAGGAAATAGAGAGGGAGAGGGGAAATGGAGAATTAGAGAGGAGAGGGAGAATCAGAAATGGAGAATTAGAGAGGAGAGGGAGGAAATAGAGAATGAGAGGAGAGGGGTGGGAGGAAATCATTAGAGATTGAAATGAATTAGAGAGGGAGAGGAGGAAATAGAGAATTAGAGAGGGAGAGGGAGGACCTAGAGAATTAGAGAGGGAGAGGGAGAAATAGAGAATTAGAGAGGGAGAGGAGGAAATAGAAATTGGAGGGGGGGAAATAGAGAGGGAGGGAGAAATAGAGAATTAGAGAGGGAGAGGGAGGAAATAGAGAATTAGAGAGGGAGAGGGAGAAAAGAGAGAATTAGAGAGGAGGAGGAGAAATAGAGAATTAGAGAGGGAGAGGGAGGAAATAGAGAATTAGAGAGGGAGAGGAGGAAATAGAGAATTAGAGGAGAGGAAATAGAGAATGGAGGGAAAATGAGAGAGAATTAGAGGAGAGAAATAGAGAAGAAATAGAGAATTGGAGAGAGAATTAGAGGGAGGGAGAGGAGAGGGAGAGAATTAGAGAATTAGAGAGGAGAGGGAGAAATAGAGAATTAGAGATGGAGGGAGAGGAGGAAATAGAGAATTAGAGAGGGAGAGGGAGAAAAAGAAAGAGAATTAGAGAGGGAGAGGGAGAAAATAGAGAATTAGAGAGGGAGAGGGAGGAAATAGAGAATTAGAGAGGGGGGGGAAGAAATAGAGAATTAGAGAGGGAGAGGAGGAAATAGAGAATTAGAGAGGGAGAGGGAGGAAAAGAATTAGAGAGGAGAATAGAGAATTAGAGAGGGAGAGGGAGAAAATAGAGAATTAGAGAGGGAGAGAGGAGAGAATGAGAAATAGAAAGAGAATGAGACGGAGAGGGAGAAAATAGAGAATTAGAGGGAGGAAATAGAGAATTAGAGAGGGAGAGGGAGGAAATAGAGAATTAGAGAGGGAGAGGGAGGAAATAGAAATGAGAGAGAATAGAAAGAGAATTAGAGAGGAGAGGGAGAAAATAGAGAATTAGAGAGGGAGAGGGAGGAAATAGAGAATTGAGAGAATTAGAGAGGGAGAGGGAGGAGAGAATTAGAGAGGAGAGGGAGGGAGAGAATGAGACAGGGAGGGTTGAAAATAGAAAGAGAATTAGAGAGGGAGAGGGAGAAAATAGAGAATTAGAGAGGGAGAGGGAGGAAATAGAGAATTAGAGAGGGAGGGGGAAGAAATAGAGAATTAGAGAGGGAGAGTGAGGAAATAGAGAATTAGAGAGGGAGAGGGAGGAAATGGAGAATTAGAGAGGGAGAGGGATGAATTTGAGAATTAGAGAGGGAGAGGGAGAAAATAGAGAATTAGAGAGGGAGAGGGAGGAAATAGAGAATGAGAGAGGGAGGGGGTGAAAATAGAAAGAGAATGAGACGGAGAGGGAGAAAATAGAGAATTAGAGAGGGAGAGGGAGGAAATAGAGAATTAGAGAGGGAGAGGAGGAAATAGAGAATTAGAGAGAATGGAGAGGAGGGGTTGAAAATAGAAAGAGAATTAGAGAGGGAGAGGGAGAAAATAGAGAATTAGAGAGGGAGAGGGAGGAAATAATTAGAGAGGAGAGGGAGGAAATAGAGAATTAGAGAGGGAAGGGATGAAGAGAATTAGAGAGGGAGAGGAGAGGGAGGAAATAGAGAATTAGAGAGGGAGAGGGAAATAGAGAAATTAGAGAGGGAGAGAAATTGAGAATTAGAGAGGGAGAGGGATGAATTTGAGAATTAGAGAGGGAGAGGAGGAAATAGAGAATTAGAGAGGAGAGGAGAAATAGAGAATGAGAGAGGGAGGGGTTGAAAATAGAGAATTAGAGACGGAGAGGGAGAAAATAGAGAAGAGAATTAGAGAGGGAGAGGGAGGAAATAGAGAATTAGAGAGGGAGAGGGAGGAAATAGAGAATTAGAGAGGGAGAGGGAGGAAATAGAGAATTAGAGAGGGAGAGGGAGGAAATAGAGAATTAGAGAGGGAGAGGGAGGAAATAGAGAATGAGACAGGGAGGGGAGAAAATAGAAAGAGAATTAGAGAGGGAAAGGGAGAAAAATAGAGAGGGAGAGAAATTAGAGAATTAGAGAGGGAGAAAATAGAGAATTAGAGAGGGAGAGGGATGAATTAGAGAATTAGAGATGGAGAGGGAGGAAAAGAGAATTAGAGAGGGAGAGGGATGAATTAGAAAGGGAGAGGGAGGAAATAGAGAATTAGAGGGAGAAAGGGAGAGGGAGGAAATAGAGAATTAGAGAGGGAGAGGGATGAAATAGAGAATTAGAGAGGGAGAGGGAGGAAATAGAGAATTAGAGAGGGAGAGGAGGAAATAGAGAATTAGAGGGGAGAGGGAGGAAATAGAGAGGAGAGGGAGGAAATAGAGAATTAGAGAGGAGAGGGAGGAAATAGAGAATTAGAGAGGGAGAGGAGGAAAATAGAGAATTAGAGAGGGAGGGATGAATTGGAGGAAGATAGAGAATTAGAGAGGGAGAGGGAGGAATAGAGAATGAGAGTGGGAGGGGTTGAAAATAGAAAGAGAATTAGAGAGGAGAGGAGAAAATAGAGAATTAGAGAGGAGAGGGAGGAAATAGAGAATTAGAGGGAGGGGGAAGAAATAGAGAATTAGAGAGGGAGTGAGGAAATAGAGAATTAGAGAGGGAGAGGGAGGAAATGGAGAATTAGAGAGGAGAGGGATGAATGAGAATTAGAGAGGGAGAGGGAGAAAATAGAGAATTAGAGAGGGAGAGGGAGGAAAATAGAGAAATTAGAGAATGAGAGAGGGAGAAAATAGAGAATTAGAGAGGGAGAGGGAGGAAATAGAGAATTAGAGAGGGAGAGGGAGGAAATAGAGAATTAGAGAGGGAGAGGGAGGAAATAGAGAATGAGAGAGGAAGGGAAAATAGAAAGAGGAGAGGAAGGGAGAAAATAGAGAATTAGAGAGGAAATAGAGGAGAGGGAGGGAGGAAATAGAGAATTAGAGAGGGAGAGGGAGGAAATAGAGAATTAGAGAGGAGAGGGAGGGAATAGAGAAGGAAGGGAGGGGTTGAAAATAGAAAGAGAATTAGAGAGGAGAGGAGAGAGAATTAGAGAGGAGAGGAGGAAATAGAGAATTAGAGAGGGAGGGGAAGAAATAGAGAATTAGAGAAATGAGAAATAGAGAATTAGAGAGGGAGGAAATGGAGGGAGGAGAGGGATAGAGAATTAGAGAGGGAGAGGGAGAAAATAGAGAATTAGAGAGGGAGAGGGAGGAAATAGAGAATGAGAGAGGGAGGGGGAAATAGAGAAAGAGAATGAGATGGAGAGGGAGAAAATAGAGAATTAGAGAGGGAGAGGGAGGAAATAGAGAATTAGAGAGGGAGAGGGAGGAAATAGAGAATTAGAGAGGGAGAGGGAGGAAATAGAGAATGAGAGAGGGAGGGGTTGAAAATAGAAAGAGAATTAGAGAGGGAGAGGGAGAAAATAGAGAATTAGAGAGGGAGAGGGAGGAAATAGAGAATTAGAGAGGGAGAGGGAGGAAATAGAGAATTAGAGAGGGAGAGGGATGAATTAGAGAATTAGAGAGGGGAGAGAGGGAGGGGAAATAGAGAATGAGAGAGGGATTGAAAATAGAAAGAGAGAGACGGAGAGGGAGAAAATAGAGAATTAGAGAGGGAGAGGGAGGAAATAGAGAATTAGAGAGGGAGAGGGAGGAAATAGAGAATTAGAGAGGAGAGGAGAAATAGAGAATTAGAGAGGAGAGGGAGGAAATTGAGAATTAGAGAGGAGAGGGATTGAGAATTAGAGAGGGGGAGAGGAAATAGAGAATTAGAGAGGAGAGGGAGGAAATAGAGAATGAGAGAGGGAGGGTTGAAAATAGAAAGGAATTAGAGACGGAGAGGGAGAAAATAGAGAATTAGAGAGGGAGAGGGAGGAAATAGAGAATTAGAGAGGGAGAGGGAGGAAATAGAGAATTAGAGAGGAGAGGGAGGAAATAGAGAATTAGAGAGGGAGAGGGAGGAAATAGAGAATTAGAGAGGAGAGGGAGGAAATAGAGAATTAGAGAGGAGAGGGAGGAAATAGAGAATGAGACAGGGGAGGGGTTGAAAATAGAAAGAGAATTAGAGAGGGAAAGGGAGAAAATAGAGAATTAGAGAGGGAGAGGGAGGAAATAGAGAATTAGAGGAGAAAATAGAGAATTAGAGGGAGGGATGAATTAGAGAATTAGAGATGGAGAGGGAGGAAATAGAGAATTAGAGAGGGAGAGGGATGAATTAGAAAGGGAGAGGGAGGAAATAGAGAATTAGAGAGGGAGAGGAGGAAATAGAGAATTAGAGAGGAGGAAATAGAGAATTAGAGAGGGGAGGAGGAAATAGAGAATTAGAGATGGAGAGGGAGGAAATAGAGAATTAGAGAGGGAGAGGGAGGAAATAGAGAATTAGAGAGGGAGGAAATAGAGAATTGGAGAGGGAGGAAATAGAGAATTAGAGAGGGAGAGGGAGGAAATAGAGAATTAGAGAGGGAGAGGGAGAAAATAGAGAATTAGAGAGGGAGAGGGATGAATTGGAGAATTAGAGAGGGAGATGGAGGAAATAGAGAATTAGAGAGGGAGAGGGAGGGAATAGAGAATGAGAGTGGGAGGGTTGAAAATAGAAAGAGAATTAGAGAGGGAGAGGGGAAAATAGAGAATTAGAGAGGGAGAGGAGGAAATAGAGAATTAGAGAGGGAGGGGGAAGAAATAGAGAATTAGGAAATAGAGAATTAGAGAGGGAGAGGGAGGAAATGGAGAATTAGAGAGGAGAGGGATGAAATAGAGAATTAGAGAGGGAGAGGGAGAGAATTAGGAGGGAGAGGGAGGAAATAGAGAATGAGAGAGGGAGGGGGTGAAAATAGAAAGAGAATGAGACGGAGAGGGAGAAAATAGAGAATTAGAGAGGGAGAGGGAGGAAATAGAGAATTAGAGAGGGAGAGGGAGGAAATAGAGAATTAGAGAGGGAGAGGGAGGAAATAGAGAATGAGAGAGGAAGGGGTTGAAAATAGAAAGAGAATTAGAGAGGGAGAGGGAGAAAATAGAGAATTAGAGAGGGAGAGGGAGGAAATAGAGAATTAGAGAGGGAGAGGGAGGAAATAGAGAATTAGAGAGGGAGAGGGAGGAAATAGAGAATTAGAGAGGGAGAGGGAGGAAATAGAGAATGAGAGAGGGAGGGGTTGAAAATAGAAAGAGAATTAGAGAGGGAGAGGGAGAAAATAGAGAATTAGAGAGGGAGAGGGAGGAAATAGAGAATTAGAGAGGGAGGGAAGAAATAGAGAATTAGAGAGGGAGAGGGAGGAAATAGAGAATTAGAGAGGGAGAGGGAGGAAATAGAGAATTAGAGAGGGAGAGGGATGGAGAATTAGAGAAGAGGGAGAAAATAGAGAATTAGAGAGGGAGAGGAGAGAGGAGAGAGGGGAGGAAATAGAAAGAGAAGAGATTAGAGAGAGGGAGAGGGAGGAAATAGAGAATTAGAGAGGAGAGGGAGGAAATAGAGAATTAGAGAGGGAGAGGGAGAAATAGAGAATGAGAGAGGGAGGGAGAGAATTAGAGAGGGAGAGGGAGAAAATAGAGAATTAGAGAGGGAGAGGGAGGAAATAGAGAATTAGAGAGGGAGAGGGAGAAATAGAGAATTAGAGAGGGAGGAAATAGAGAATTAGAGAGGGAGAGGGAGGAAATAGAGAATTAGAGAGGAAGAGGGAGGAAATAGAGAATGAGAGAGGGAGGGGTTTAGAAAGAGAATTGGAGACGGAAGGGATAGAGAATTAGAGGGAGAGGGAGGAAATAGAGAATTAGAGAGGAGAGGGAGGAAATAGAGAATTAGAGAGGGAGAGGGAGGAAATAGAGAATTAGAGAGGGAGAGGGAGGAAAGAGAATAGAGAGGAGAGGGATATTTGAGAATTAGAGAGGGAGAGGGAGGAAATAGAGAATTAGAGAGGGAGAGGGAGGAAATAGAGAATAGAGAGGGATGAAAATAGAAAGAGAATGAGATGGAGGGAGAAAATAGAGAATTAGAGAGGGAGAGGGAGGAAATAGAGAATTAGAGAGGGAGGGAGGGAGAATTAGAAGGGAGAGGGAGGAAATAGAGAATGAGAGAGGATGGGTTGAAAATAGAAAGAGAATTAGAGAGGAGAGGGAGAAAATAGAGAATTAGAGGGAGAGGGAGGAAATAGAGAATTAGAGAGGGAGAGGGAGGAAATAGAGAATTAGAGAGGAGAGGATGAATTAGAGAATTAGAGAGGGAGAGGGAGGAAATAGAGAATTAGAGAGGGAGAGGGAGGAAATAGAGAATGAGAGAGGGAGGGTTGAAAATAGAAAGAGAATTGGAGGGAGAGGGAGAAAATAGAGAATTAGAGAGGGAGAGGGAGGAAATAGAGAATTAGAGAGGGAGAGGGAGGAAATAGAGAATTAGAGAGGAGAGGGAGGAAATAGAGAATTAGAGAGGGAGAGGGAGGAAATAGAGAATTAGAGAGGGAGAGGGATGAATTTGAGAATTAGAGAGGAGAGGGAGGAAATAGAGAATTAGAGAGGGAGAGGGAGGAAATAGAGAATGAGAGAGGGAGGGGTTGAAAATAGAAAGAGAATTAGAGAGGAGAGGGAGAAAATAGAGAATTAGAGAGGGAGAGGGAGAAATAGAGAATTAGAGAGGGGAGGGAGGAAATAGAGAATTAGAGAGGGAGAGGGAGGAAATAGAGAATTAGAGAGGGAGAGGGAGGAAATAGAGAATGAGAGAGGGATGGGGAAAATAGAGAATTAGAGAGGGAGAGGGAAAATAGAGAATTAGAGAGGAGAGGGAGGAAATAGAGAATTAGAGAGGGAGAGGGAGGAAATAGAGAATTAGAGAGGGAGAGGGAGGAAATAGAGAATAGAGAGAGAGGGAGGGGATGAGACAGGGAGGGGTTGAAAATAGAAAGAGAATTAGAGAGGGAAGGGAGAAAATAGAGAATTAGAGAGGGAGAGGGAGAAAATAGAGAATTAGAGAGGAGAGGGATGAATTAGAGAATTAGAGAGGGAGAGGGAGGAAATAGAGAATTAGAGAGGGAGAGGGATGAATAGAGAATTAGAGATGGAGAGGGAGGAAATAGAGAATTAGAGAGGGAGAGGGATGAATTAGAAAGGAGAGGGATGAGAATTAGAGAAAGGGAGAAATAGAGAATTAGAGAGGGAGGAAATAGAGAATTAGAGGGAGAGGGAGGAAATAGAGAATTAGAGAGGGAGAGGGATGAATTAGAGAATTAGAGAGGGAGAGGGAGGAAATAGAGAATTAGAGAGGAAAGGGAGGAAATAGAGAATTAGAGAGGGAGAGGGAGGAAATAGAAAGAGAATTAGAGAGGGAGAGGGAGGAAATAGAGAATGAGAGAGGGAATTAGAAAGAGAGGGAGAGGGAGGAAATAGAGAATTAGAGAGGGAGAGGGAGGAAATAGAGAATTAGAGGAGGGAGGAAATTAGAGAATTAGAGAGGGAGAGGAAGGAAACAGAGAATTAGAGAGGGAGAGGGAGGAAATAGAGAGAGAATTAGAGAGGGAGAGGGAGGAAATAGAGAGTGAATTAGAGAGGGTGAGGAAGGAAATAGAGAGAGAATTAGAGAGGGAGAGGGAGGAAATAGAGAGTGAATTAGAGAGGGAGAGGGAGGAAATAGAGAGAGAATTAGAGAGGGAGAGGCACATACACCCCCCCCCCACACACGGTAGGGTTTTCAACTCAGTAAATGATAGAAATCAATTGAAATTTGGTTCATAACATTCATCAAATAATAAAAAATTCACAATGCATGCCCAATTCCTTTCCCCAAGTTGACTGAGTGTAATGGCATTAGACTCACTCTGTTATATGGCTGTGTGGACTGTGGACCTAGTATTGGAGCTGCTGCCCGCACAAAACCATCACCAAGGGAGAAATACAACAGGGACCCTTCATGGCTTACGCAACTTAAGAGTCAGATCAACCCAGCCAAAACAGCACTAATGATCTAAGGGATGTGTGAGTGTGTGTGTGTGAGTGTGTGTGTGTGAGTGTGTGTGTGCGCACACAGTGCTGTAGTTATATCAAGCTAATGGCGTCTGTGTTGCAGCCTCATGACAAAAACATGAGATAAGAGAGAGAGAAAGAGAGAGAGAAGAGAGAAGAGAGAGAGAGAGACAGAGACAGAGAGAGAGAGAGAGAGAGAGAGAGAGAGAGAGAGAGAGAGAGACAGAGAGAGACAGAGAGAGAGAGAGAGAGAGAGAGAGAGAGAGAGAGAGAGAGAGAGAGAGAGAGAGAGAGAGAGAGAGAGAGAGAGAGAGAGAGAGAGAGAGAGAGAGAGAGAGACAGAGAGAGAGAGAGAGAGAGAGAGACAGAGAGAGAGAGAGAGAGAGAGAGACAGAGAGAGAGAGACAGAGAGAGAGAGAGACAGAGAGAGAGAAGAGAGAGACAGAGAGAGAGAGAGAGAGAGAGAGAGAGAGAGAGAGAGAGAGAGAGAGAGAGAGAGAGAGAGAGAGAGAGAGAGAGAGAGACAGAGAGAGACAGAGAGAGAGAGAGAGAGACAGAGAGAGAGAGAGAGAGAGAGAGAGAGAGAGAGAGAGAGAGAGAGAGAGAGAGAGAGAGAGAGAGAGAGAGAGAGAGAGAGAGAGAGAGAGAGAGAGAGAGAGAGAGAGAGAGAGAGAGAGAGAGAGAGAGACAGAGAGAGAGACAGAGAGAGAGAGAGAGAGAGAGAGAGAGAGACAGAGAGAGAGAGAGAGAGAGAGAGAGAGAGAGAGAGAGAGAGAGAGAGACAGAGAGAGAGAGAGAGAGAGAGACAGAGAGAGCGAGAGAGAGAGAGAGACAGAGAGAGAGAGAGACAGAGAGAGAGAGAGAGAGAGAGAGAGAGAGAGAGAGAGAGAGAGAGAGAGAGAGAGAGAGTGCGTGCGTGAGTGTGTGTGTGTGTGTACACCACAGACAGACAGAGCCTGCTGGAATGCCTGCCCTGGAGACATAGAAAAAGGAGGAACATGTGCTGGCACTGACAGCAAGGCAAACATTGACATGATCATTGTGACTTAACAACTAAACAAATAACTGGCTGGGGATTCAACATCAGCCAATCAACTGAGGGAACTCTGTCATATCAACATGACACTGGCTATTGACTCAATGCACTGCCTGCTGTTGTCGGCTTAGTTGGCTGTCCGTTTGGGAGAATGAATGTAGGAGAAAGATAGAAACTAACACTTTCTCTGAAACAAATGAATTGTGTACATCAAGACACTGAAACACACTGAGTGTGACATTTATGGTGGCAAAGGAGCACAGATTTGTGGGAAGGAAAGGCTCCCATAAACCTCATAACAATCAGGCAAGGTAATTACATTTGAAACTTTTCTGAAAAAACGTGTTATAAAGAGGTTAATATTTCATGTTAGTTTATTCAACTAAGTGAGGCACAGTTATCTTCTTACAACACACATCATTGGGAAGAAAAGTTTCTATTTAGGGTTCATACAGCTAAATTATAATGAGGTTTACAGTATATTTTGCACAGGTCTGTGCCCTTTCAAATCAAATTACAAATTATTTAAAGTGCATTTAGCAAAACAGCAAACCAGTAAACAGTAAAACATTATGTATTTAAGCCCCGGGGAGGTGTTGTATATGGTCAATACACCACGACTTACAAGACGCAGTGTGGAATGTCTGGATACAGCCCGTACAGCCCTTTTCAGCCCCTTTTCAGCCCCTTTTCAGCCCCTTTTCAGCCTTTTGTCTATATTTTTACTATTTTCTACATTGTAGAATAATAGTGAAGATAACAACACTATGAAATAACACATAGAATTGTGCAGTAACCCAAAAAGTGTTAAAAAAAGCAAAATACAGTATATTTAACATTCTTCAAAGTAACCACCCGTTGATTGACAGCTTTGCACACTCTTGGCATTCTCTCAACCAGCTTCATGAGGTTCTCACCTGGGATGCATTTCAATTAACAGGTGTGTCTTGTTAAAAGTTCATTTGTAGAATTTCTTCCTTCTTAATGCATTTGGGCCAATCAGTTGTGTTGTGACAAGGTAGGGGTGGTATACAGAAGATAGCCCTATTTGGTAAAAGACCAAGTCCATATTATGGCAAGAACAGCTGAAATAAGCAAAGAGAAATGACAGCCATCATTACTTTAAGACATGAAGGTCAGTCAATCCGGAACATTTGCGACTGCACTTGAAGAAACTTTCATCAAGCGCTATGATGAAACTGGCTCTCATGAGGACAGGCATAGCAAAGGAAGACCCAGGGTTACCTCTGCTGCAGAGAATAAGTTCATTACAGTTACCAGCCTCAGAAATTGCAGCCCAAATAAATGCTTTACAGAGTTCAAGTAATAGACACATCTCAACATCAACTGTTCAGAGGAGACTGCGTGAATCAGGCCTCCATGGTCGAATTGCTGCAAAGAAACCACTACTGAAGGACACCAATAAGAAGAAGAGACTTGCTTGGAACAAGAAACATGGACATTAGAAAGGTGAAAATCTGTCCTTTGGTCTGATGAGTCCAATTTTTTAGTTCCAATCTTTGTGAGACGCAGAGTAGGATGAATGGTTCAACTCCGCATGTGTGATTGCCACCGTGAAGCATGGAGGAGGAGGTGTGATGGCGTGGGGGTGCGTTGCTGGTGACACAGTCAGGACTTAGAATTCAAGGAACACTTAACCAGCATGGCTACCACAGCATTCTGCAGCGATATGCCATCCAATCTGGTTTGGGCTTAGTGGGACTATCGTTTTTTTTTCAACAGGACAGTGACCAAAAGCACATCTCCAGGTTGTGTAAAGGCCTCCAATCACCTGACCTCAACCGAATTGCGATGGTTTGGGATGAGTTGGACCGCAGAGTGAAGGAAAAGCAGCCAACAAGTGCTCAGCATCTGTGGGAACTCTTCAAGACAGTTGGAAAAGCATTCCTCATGAAGCTGGTTGAGAGAATGCCAAGAGTGTGTAAAACTGTCAACAAAGCAAAGGGTGGCTACTTTGAAGAATTGTAAATATAAAAAATATTTTGATTTGTTTTAAGGTGTGTCTAAACTTTTGATTGGTACTGTATATATAATAATTACATTTTGCTTCTGCAAATACAGTGGCTTATAAGCCCATGTGGCACACACGTCCTGAAGATGCAAGACTTAAACACTAACAAGATCATAATAAATTAATTAAAAATCAAATCATGTCGCCCAGGAACACTGAGTCAATACTAACAGAAACAAAGCTAAGAGAGCAGAGGGATAGAGAGACAGATCTTCCATAATTACAGTGAAGTAACAGCCATCTAGCCAGCAGAGTGGAGGAGCCTCTTCACAGCTAACAGATTAGCGAGCGTAGCTAGAGGGAATCTTCTAGACAGTTTTCTTATCAATATCTTCACAGCATTGTCTCCATATCTCAGCAATAAAGATGGATCTATTCATGTTTCAGGCACTATTTAATCTGTGTCGAATCCACAGGTATGTTATATTTCAAATCACTTTGATTTGAGATCTGATATCTGCAGATTCTGTCTGGCCCTGGTGGTGAGGAGCACAGTACACACACACACACACACACACTCACACACACGCACACGCACACCCAAACGCACACGCACAAACCCAGCTTTTTGATTTGAAGCAGACAGCTTGCTTAATATTTGAGACGCACACATACATGCTTACCTTGGTGGCATCGATGTGGTCCTGCAGTGAGTCGATGAAGAGGTCCCCTACAGGCTCCCATGCATCCCGGACCCCCTCAGCCTGTTCTAGGGCCACCGCCAGCTCCTCCATGGCTGCCTGGGTCTGCAGCAGGCGCTCCAGGGTCCGCTCCATGTGCCTTGGACACAGACAGAATACTTGAACTTCTACAGTTGTTTTATACATTGTCATATGCAGTTTGACCACTAATGCAAGACATCACCCTAATACCTGAGCAACACACCAACCCTAACCTTATTTCGGCCATAGTATTTTCCTTGATGCTGTCAAAATAAAGACCCAATGATATTTGAGTACAGGCACGGTAAAAACATCTCTAGCCAATCGAAAACCCAGAATCATGGGTGTATTGTAGCCCAGTGGAGTGGCGTGTGCCGCATATCTGACCTGTGTCGGTCCACGCAGCGGGCAGTCAGCTTCTCCCACAGGTCACTGGCCACGTTGGCCTGCTTCCACACTGAACGACTCACGTTCAGGATCCGCTTCCTCGGAGACACTTCTGGAGGAGGAGGAGGAGGAGGGGATGAAGAGGGGGGAGTAGGAGAGCAGGGTGAGGGATTGGGTAGGCAGGCAAAGAGAGTTTAAGCCCCAATTGGTGCAAACATCAGTAGAAAGAAACAGTTGGATAGGAGAAACTGTGGGAAATATCTTGTTGGGGGCAGAGAAACAGGGAGAGTTCGCCCCCATCTTTTCCCCAATGCGTGCCACCAGTGGTGGAGAGCAAAGAGGATGTTGGTTGGGGGAGGGCGAGGAAGGGAAGGAAGGAGAGGGGGGGCAGAAACAGCCTAGCATGCTGCATTATTGATTTGACCAGATGGTGTGAACTGGGCTAATTGGTCCCGACCCAACTGCTCTCCCCAAACATACATTCTCTGATCCACTCTGATACAGCAGGACAGGTAGCTGCTAATCAGACCTAATGGTAGATGCACAACTGCTGGAGATCAACTTACTGAACTCCCTATCTCTCTCTGTTCTCACTGCTCAGGTCTGGTTTTGGTGTGTGTGGCAGGGTGGGGTGGTATGGGGAGGATTGGCACCTACAGATGTAGGATCTTAATTTGATCACTCTTTTGTTGGTGACTCTTTTGTTGCAAACTTAGAGTGTATTCAGGTTTAAAATGGCTTCTAAAGTTTGTACTTTCCACTTTAAAATGTCCAACTTGATTTACCCTAACAAAAAATGCATCAACCGCTACAAAACATTTCTATTAATTATAATCCACATAATAATTAACATTTCCTGTTGCTGCAGGATTATTTTCCTCCTGTAGCAAACTAGCTCAAATTAAGATCCTGCATATGTAGGTTGTCATTTGACACAGTTTTGGAGTGGGTGGGCAGACCTTTTCCGTCGGGCAGCGTCTCCTCGGGCTCCTGGAAGGGGTGCTGTGCCAAGAAGGCCTGAGCAGACTCCAGCACAGAGTAGATGAACGGCCCCCGAGACTTGACATCCTCCATGAATACCTGGAGACAGACAGGACAGGAGCCCACAGAGAGATGAAGGCATGGTTCGATCACATACAAACAACATGCATAGGCTCATTATAACACATACTGTACAATATATACACACTGTGTAGCTCAGTTGGTAGAGCATGGCGCTTGTAACGCCAGGGTAGTGGGTTCGATCCCCGGGACCACCCATACGTAGAATGTATGCACGCATGACTGTAAGTCGCTTTGGATAAAAGCGTCTGCTAAATGGCATATATTATTATTATTATATTATTATTACACAGACATCAATTTGTATACATGAACACACACAGTGAGGAGCAACTTGCAGAGGGCCACATAGGACTGACTAGCTGTCAGTCTGTACTATATCGTCTCTGTGCTGAACTGCCTGAGTACATGCACATTATTCAGCTGCAGACCCAGATGCCAACCCAGCTGCCAAGTGGAATTAATGACTCATAGGCTGTCCCATAGGGCTCTGGTCAACAGTAATACACTCTATAGGGAATAGGGTGCCATTTAGGACGTAATCACAGAGAATCCCGTGGGCCTATGGACAGGCAGTGTCAACCAGACTCTCTTGTCCTCAACAGCTAATCTCCATTCACCACTCAAATTATGCTAGGTAAAAAACTTTAGCCTATATATTAGTACGTTATTAAACTAAAGTGAAATCGCTCGCTTTCTCCTTTTGGTTTTGTTTGGGTACCTTGGCAAAGTCAATTCTTGATATCCATCGTAGCAGTGGCAGATTAGCTGGTTCGAGCTAGTTAAATAGACTAAGGCTAATAACACTAACCATTTTTATAGCTAGCTAAGAAGATAACTCAACTCTGTAGTTGTGGGGCGTGTGGAAAGCAAAGCAGCGTCAACTGTAAACTTGACTCCACCATTATAAATCAAAATAGAATATTACAGATGGAGGCATATCACGTTATTCACTTAGCCTACCACCGGAGTCATATCTAGGGATATGGCGGTCATTACATTTTGTCAGCTGGTGATTGTCAAGCAAATAACTGCGTTCTCACGGTAATTGACCGTTAATTAGCATAAACACATTTAGCATCTCCTGGCTTCCAAGCATAGCCTACAAGCTACTGGTGTAGAACTTTGGAACATCTACATTTTAAAAAGTCTAATAAATCCATGTAATATAGCCAGTGGTGGAAAAAGTACCCAACTGTCATACTTGAGTAAAAGTAAAGATACCTCGAAGAAAAATTGCTCAGGTAAAAGTGAAAGTCACCCAGTAAAATATTACTTGAGTAAAAGTTTTAAAGTATTTGGTTTTAAATATACTTATGTATAAAAAGAAAATATAATTGCAAAAAATATATTTAAGTATCAAAAGTAAAAGTATAAATGATTTCAAATTGCTTATATTAAGCAAACCCGACGGCACAATTATTATTATTTGTTTTATGTAAGGATAGCCAGGGGCAAACATAATTTACAAATGAAGCATTTGTGTTTAGTGAGTCCGCCAGATCAGAGGCAGTAGCAATAATCATGTTGTCTCGACAAGTGTGTGAATTGGACCATTTTCCTTATGTGCTAAGCATTCGAAATGTAACGAATACATTTGGGTGTTAGGGAAAGTGTATGGAGTGATACATGATGCTGCCAACCCCGTGCTTCATGGTTGGGATGGTGTTCTTCGGCTTGAAAGCCTCCCCTTTTTTCCTCCGAATATAACAATGGACATTATGGCTAAACAGTTCTATTTTTGTTTCACCAGACCAGAGGACATTTCTCCAAAAAGTACGATCTTTGTCCCCATATGCAGTTGCAAACCATAGTCTGGCTTGTTTATGTTGGTTTTGGAGCCGTGGCTTCTTCCTTGCTGAGCGGCCTTTCAGGTTATGTCGATACAGGACTCGTCGATACAGGATATAAATCATTTTGTACCTGTTCCTCCAGCATCTTCACAAGATCCTTTGCTGTTGTTCTGGGATTGATTTGCACTTTTTGCACCAAAGTACGTTCACTAGGAGACAGAACGTGTCTCCTTCCTGAGCGGTATGACGGCTGTGTGGTTCCATGGTGTTTGGTAAGACAAGAGGCAGCAGACTATGTATTTTTGTAAATAACAGCTGGTGCACAATATCTAAGGAAGTCTTGATTTATTGCTCTCCTGAGGTAGAATATATCATGATAAGCTGTATACCACACTATCTACCTAGAGAGTTTTCATCTGTATTTTTCGCAGCATTGAACGAGCTGTATTCCGCCATAAGCAAACAAGAACATGCTCACCCAGAGGCGGCACTCCTAGTAGCCGGGGAATTTAATGCAGGGAAACTTAAATCCGGTTGACCAAAAATCAGCATATTAAACGTGCAACCAGAGGGGAAAAAACCCTGGACACTTTTTTGGTTACTACATGACTCCATATGTGTTATTTGATAGTTTTGATGTCTTCACTATTATTCTACAATGTCTAAAAAAAAATAAAAAAAATAAACAAAAACCCTGGATTGAGTAGGTGTGTCCAAACTTTTGACTGGTACTGTATGTCTAGATGTTTAATTCCTTCTAAGACTGCGTGTCATGTTTGTCATTTATTGTCATGTCTTGTCCCTGTGCTCCCCATGCTATTCGTTTCCCTCTGCTGGTCTTGTTTGGTTCTATCCCTCTCTCTCCCCCTCCCCCTTTCACTCTCTCGCTCTCTCTTCTCTCTGTCGTTCCGTTCCTGCTCCCAGCTGTTCCTATTCCCCTAATCATCATTTAGTCTTCCCACACCTGTTCCCGATCCTTTCCCCTGATTAGACTCCCTATTTATTCCTTTGTAATCCGTTCCTGTTCCGTCGGTTCCTTGTTTTGTATTCCATGCTGTAATTGCGTTTCGCCCTGTCCTGTCGTGTTTTTGCCGTGATTGTGTATCACCCTGTCCTGTCGTGTTTTGTGCCTTCTTCAGACGCTGCGTGTGAGCAGGTGTCTCAGTTGACTACGGCCTGCGCCTACCCGAAGCGACCTGCAGTCTGTGGCCGCTTCTCCAGTTGTTTTCCCTCTACTATCTAGAGGATTTCAGTTATTCGGTTTTGAGCATTAATAAACTCTGTTTCTGTTAAGTCGCGTTTGGGTCCTCCTTCACCTGCATAACAGAAGGAACCGATCAAAGAATGGACCCAGCGACTTCTGACGCTCGTTACACTGCCGTCGAGATCCAAGGAGCCATGCTCGGCAGACACGAGCAGGAATTGTCCGCTGCTCGCCAGGCCGTGGAAAACCTGGCTGCTCAGGTTTCCGACCTCTCTGGACAGTTCCAGAGTCTACGTCTCGTGCCACCTGTTACTTCCTGGCCTGCCGAGCCTCCAGAACCTAGGGTTAATAACCCACCTTGCTACTCCGGGCAGCCCACTGAGTGCCGCTCCTTTCTCACGCAGTGTGAGATTGTGTTCTCTCTCCAACCCAACACATACGCTAGAGAGAGCTCGGGTTGCTTACGTCATCTCACTCCTCACTGGCCGGGCTCGAGAATGGGGCACAGCTATCTGGGAGGCAAGGGCTGTTTGCTCTAACGATTTCCAGAACTTTAAAGAGGAGATGATTCGGGTTTTTGACCGTTCAGTTTTTGGTGGGGAGGCTTCTAGGGCCCTGGCTTCCTTATGCCAAGGTGAACGGTCCATAACGGATTATTCCATTGAGTTTCGCACTCTTGCTGCCTCTAGTGAGTGGAACGAGCCGGCGCTGCTCGCTCGTTTTCTGGAGGGACTCCACGCTGTGGTTAAGGATGAGATTCTCTCCCGGGAGGTTCCTTCAGATGTGGACTCTTTGATTGCTCTCGCCATCCGCATAGAACGACGGGTAGATCTTCGTCACCGGGCTCGTGGAAGAGAGCTCGCATCAACGGTGTTTCCCTGCTCCGCATCGCAGCCATCTCCCCCCTCTGGCTTTGAGACTGAGCCCATGCAGCTGGGAGGGATTCGCATCTCGAATAAGGAGAGGGAACGGAGGATCACCAACCGCCTGTGCCTCTATTGTGGAGTTGCTGGACATTTCGTTAATTCATGTCCAGTAAAAGCCAGAGCTCATCTGTAAGCGGAGGGCTACAGGTGAGCGCAACTACTCAAGTCTCTCCATCAAAGTCCTGTACTACTTTGTCGGTCCACCTACGCTGGACCGGTTCGGGCGCTACATGTAGTGCCTTGATAGACTCTGGGGCTGAGGGTTGTTTCATGGACGAAGCATGGGTTCGGAAACATGACATTCCTTTCAGAGAGTTAGATAAGCCTACGCCCATGTTCGCCTTAGATGGTAGTCATCTTCCCAGTATCAGATTTGAGACACTACCTTTAACCCTCACAGTATCTGGTAACCACAGTGAGACTATTTCTTTTTTGATTTTCCGTTCACCGTTTACACCTGTTGTTTTGGGTCATCCCTGGCTAGTATGTCATAATCCTTCTATTAATTGGTCTAGTAATTCTATCCTATCCTGGAACGTTTCTTGTCATGTGAAATGTTTAATGTCTGCCATCCCTCCCGTTTCTTCTGTCCCTACTTCTCAGGAGGAACCTGGCGATTTGACAGGAGTGCCGGAGGAATATCATGATCTGCGCACGGTCTTCAGTCGGTCCCGAGCCAACTCCCTTCCTCCTCACCGGTCGTATGATTGTAGTATTGATCTCCTTCCGGGGACCACTCCTCCTCGAGGTAGACTATACTCTCTGTCGGCTCCCGAACGTAAGGCTCTCGAGGATTATTTGTCTGTGTCTCTTGACGCCGGTACCATAGTGCCTTCTTCCTCTCCGGCCGGGGCGGGGTTCTTTTTGTTAAGAAGAAGGACGGTACTCTGCGCCCTGCGTGGATTATCGAGGGCTGAATGACATAACGGTTAAGAATCGTTATCCGCTTCCCCTTATGTCATCAGCCTTCGAGATTCTGCAGGGAGCCAGGTGCTTTACTAAGTTGGACCTTCGTAACGCTTACCATCTCGTGCGCATCAGAGAGGGGGACGAGTGGAAAACGGCGTTTAATACTCCGTTAGGGCATTTTGAGTACCGGGTTCTGCCGTTCGGTCTCGCCAATGCGCCAGCTGTTTTTCAGGCATTAGTTAATGATGTTCTGAGAGACATGCTGAACATTTTCGTTTTTGTCTATCTTGACGATATCCTGATTTTTTTCTCCGTCACTCGAGATTCATGTTCAGCACGTTCGACGTGTTCTACAGCGCCTTTTAGAGAATTGTCTCTATGTAAAGGCTGAGAAGTGCTCTTTTCATGTCTCCTCCGTTACTTTTCTCGGTTCCGTTATTTCCGCTGAAGGCATTCAGATGGATTCCGCTAAGGTCCAAGCTGTCAGTGATTGGCCCGTTCCAAGGTCACGTGTCGAGTTGCAGCGCTTTTTAGGTTTCGCTAATTTCTATCGGCGTTTCATTCGTAATTTCGGTCAAGTTGCTGCCCCTCTCACAGCTCTTACTTCTGTCAAGACGTGTTTTAAGTGGTCCGGTTCCGCCCAGGGAGCTTTTGATCTTCTAAAAGAACGTTTTACGTCCGCTCCTATCCTCGTTACTCCTGACGTCACTAGACAATTCATTGTCGAGGTTGACGCTTCAGAGGTAGGCGTGGGAGCCATTCTATCCCAGCGCTTCCAGTCTGACGATAAGGTTCATCCTTGCGCTTATTTTTCTCATCGCCTGTCGCCATCTGAGCGCAACTATGATGTGGGTAACCGTGAACTGCTCGCCATCCGCTTAGCCCTAGGCGAATGGCGACAGTGGTTGGAGGGGGCGACCGTTCCTTTTGTCGTTTGGACAGACCATAAGAACCTTGAGTACATCCGTTCTGCCAAACGACTTAATGCCCGTCAAGCTCGTTGGGCGTTGTTTTTCGCTCGTTTCGAGTTTGTGATTTCTTACCGTCCGGGTAGCAAGAACACCAAGCCTGATGCCTTATCCCGTCTGTTTAGTTCTTCTGTGACTTCTACTGATCCCGAGGGGATTCTTCCTTATGGGCGTGTTGTCGGGTTAACAGTCTGGGGAATTGAAAGACAGGTTAAGCAAGCACTCACGCACACTGCGTCGCCGCGCGCTTGTCCTAGTAACCTCCTTTTCGTTCCTGTTTCCACTCGTCTGGCTGTTCTTCAGTGGGCTCACTCTGCCAAGTTAGCGGGTCATCCCGGTGTTCGAGGCACTCTTGCGTCTATTCGCCAGCGCTTTTGGTGGCCGACTCAGGAGCGTGACACGCGCCGTTTCGTGGCTGCCTGTTCGGACTGCGCGCAGACTAAGTCGGGTAACTCTCCTCCTGCCGGTCGTCTCAGACCGCTCCCCATTCCTTCTCGACCATGGTCTCACATTGCCTTAGACTTCATTACCGGTCTGCCTTTGTCTGCGGGGAAGACTGTGATTCTGACGGTTGTCGATAGGTTCTCTAAGGCGGCACATTTCATTCCCCTCGCTAAACTTCCTTCCGCTAAGGAGACGGCACAAATCATTATTGAGAATGTATTCAGAATTCATGGCCTCCCGTTAGACGCCGTTTCAGACAGAGGTCCGCAATTCACGTCACAGTTTTGGAGGGAGTTCTGTCGTTTGATTGGTGCGTCCGTCAGTCTCTCTTCCGGGTTTCATCCCCAGTCTAACGGTCAAGCAGAGAGGGCCAATCAGACGATTGGTCGCATACTACGCAGCCTTTCTTTCAGGAACCCTGCGTCTTGGGCAGAACAGCTCCCCTGGGCAGAATACGCTCACAATTCGCTTCCTTCGTCTGCTACCGGGTTATCTCCGTTTCAGAGTAGTCTGGGTTACCAGCCTCCTCTGTTCTCATCCCAGCTTGCCGAGTCCAGCGTTCCCTCCGCTCAAGCGTTTGTCCAACGTTGTGAGCGCACCTGGAGGAGGGTGAGGTCTGCACTTTGCCGTTACAGGGCACAGACGGTGAGAGCCGCCAATAAACGCAGGATTAAGAGTCCAAGGTATTGTTGCGGCCAGAGAGTGTGGCTTTCCACTCGCAACCTTCCTCTTACGACAGCTTCTCGTAAGTTGACTCCGCGGTTCATTGGTCCGTTCCGTGTCTCCCAGGTCGTCAATCCAGTCGCTGTGCGACTGCTTCTTCCGCGACATCTTCGTCGCGTCCATCCTGTCTTCCATGTCTCCTGTGTTAAGCCCTTTCTTCGCACCCCCGTTCGTCTTCCCTCCCCCTCCCGTCCTTGTCGAGAGCGCACCTATTTACAAGGTACATAAAATTATGGACATGCGTTCTCGGGGACGGGGTCACCAATACCTAGTGGATTGGGAGGGTTACGGTCCTGAGGAGAGGAGTTGGGTTCCGTCTCGGGACGTGCTGGACCGTTCGCTCATCGATGATTTCCTCCGTTGCCGCCAGGATTCCTCCTCGAGTGCGCCAGGAGGCGCTCGGTGAGTGGGGGGTACTGTCATGTTTGTCATTTATTGTCATGTCTTGTCCCTGTGCTCCCCATGCTATTCGTTTCCCTCTGCTGGTCTTGTTTGGTTCTATCCCTCTCTCTCCCCCTCCCCTTTCACTCTCTCGCTCTCTCTTCTCTCTGTCGTTCCGTTCCTGCTCCCAGCTGTTCCTATTCCCCTAATCATCATTTAGTCTTCCCACACCTGTTCCCGATCCTTTCCCTGATTAGACTCCCTATTTATTCCTTTGTAATCCGTTCCTGTTCCGTCGGTTCCTTGTTTTGTATTCCATGCTGTAATTGCGTTTCGCCCTGTCCTGTCGTGTTTTTTGCCGTGATTGTGTATCACCCTGTCCTGTCGTGTTTTGTGCCTTCTTCAGACGCTGCGTGTGAGCAGGTGTCTCAGTTGACTACGGCCTGCGCCTACCCGAAGCGACCTGCAGTCTGTGGCCGCTTCTCCAGTTGTTTTCCCCTCTACTATCTAGAGGATTTCAGTTATTCGGTTTTGAGCATTAATAAACTCTGTTTCTGTTAAGTCGCGTTTGGGTCCTCCTTCACCTGCATAACACTGCGCGATGCAACTCTAATGATGATTTGAAAACAGTTGAATGAAAGGCTTGAGCTTTGAGAAAATGGCGCCGGAGGAGATGGCCGCTGTTTTACGGTCTCCTAACCAATTGTGCTATTATGTGGGGGGTTTTACGCGATGTTTGTCAATTATTTTGTACATAATGTTTCTACAACCGTATCTTACGGCAGAAAAGAGATTCTAGATATCAGGACAGCGATCACTCACCTCGGATTAGACAAAGATTTTTTTCAACAACAAAAACAACAACAACAACAACAGCAGCAGCAGCAAGCAGGACTCACACGATATTCTCCAAACACCCCACAGGGCAGACATCCCAATTATTCGCAAAAGGATGCGACTCAGAGGAAGAAGAGCCGGATGCCTCGTCCGGACCCGCAGAAGGCAACTAGGAAATCTTCCGTTACCATAAATATTACTCGCCAACATGCAATCATTGGACAATAAACTAGACGAGGATATAAACTACGATCGCGAATATCCTACCAACGGGACATAAAAAACTGTAATATCCTATGTTTCACGGAATCGTGGCTGAATGGCGACATGGATATTCATCTAGCGGGATACACACTGCATCGGCAGGATAGAACAGCACGCTCCGGTAAGACCAGGGGGGGCGCTCTGTGTATATTTGTAAACAACAGCTGGTCACGAAATCTAAGGAAGTCTCTGGATTTTGCTCGCCTGAAGTAGAGTATATTATGATAAATTGCAGGCCACACTACTTGCCTAGAGAGTTCTCAGCTATACTTTTCGTGGCTGTTTATTTACCACCACATACAGATGCCGGCACTAAGACCGCACTCAGCCAGCTGTATAAGGAAATAAGAAAACGGGAAACCACTCACCCAGAGGCGGCGATCCTAGTGGCCGGAGACTTTAATGCAGGGAAACCTAAATCAGTTCTACCAAATCTCTATCAACATGTTAAATGTGCAACCAGAGGAAAAACCATTCTAGATCACCTATACTTCACACACAGAGATGCGTACAGAGTTCTCCCTCACCCTCCATTTGGTAAATCCGACCACAACTCTATCCTCCTGATTCCTGCGTACAAGCAAAAATTAAAGCAGGAAGCACCAGTGACTCGGTCTATAAAAAAATGGTCAGATGAAGCAGATGCTAAACGACAGGACTGTTTTGCTATCACAGACTGGAACATGTTCCGGGATTCTTCCGATGACATTTAGGAATGCACCACCATCAGTCACTGGCTTTATCAATAAGTTCATTGAGGACGTCGTCCCCACAGTGACTGTACGTACATACCCCAACCAGAAGCCATGGATTACAGGCAACATTCGCACTGAGCTAAAGGGTAGCGCTGCTGCTTTCAAGGTGCTGGACTCTAACCCGGAAGCTTACAAGAAATCCCACTATGCCCTGCGACAAACCATCAAACAGGCAAAGCGTCAATACAAGGCTAAGATTGATTCATTCTACACCGGCTCCGACGCTCGTCGGATGTGGCAGGGCTTGCAAACTATTACAGACTACAGAGAGAAGCACAGCCGCGAGATGCCCAGTGACACAAGCCTACCAGATGAGTTAAATCACTTCTATGTTCGCTTCGAGGCAAGCAACACTGAGACAAGCATGAGAGCATCAGCTGTTCAGGACGACTGTGTGATCAAGCTCTCCGTAGCCGACGTGAGTAATACCTTTAAACAGGTCAACATTCACAAGGCTGTGGGGCCAGATGGATTACCAGGACGTGTGCTCCGGGCATGCGCTGACCAACTGGCAGGTGTCTTCACTGACATTTTCAACATGTCCCTGATTGAGTCTGTAATACCAACATGCTTCAAGCAGACCACCATAGTCCCTGTGCCCAAGAACACTAAGGCAACCTGACTAAATGACTATAGACCCATGGCCCTCACGTCCATAGCCATGAAGTGCTTTGAAAGGTTGGTGATGGCTCACATCAACATCATTATCCCAGGAACCCTAGACCCACTCCAATTTGCATACCGCCCAAAAGATCGACAGATGATGCAATCTCTATAGCACTCCACACTGCCCTTTCCCAACTGGACAAAAGGAACACATATGTAGAATGCTATTCATTGACTACAGCTCAGCATTCAACGCCATAGTACCATCAAAGCTCATCACTAAGCTAAGGAACCTGGGAGTAAACACATTGCAACTGGATCCTGGACTTCCTGAAGGTCCACCCCCAGGTGGTGAGGGTAGGTAGAAAAACATCTGCCACGCTGATCCTGAACACTGGAGCTCCCCAGGGGTGCATGCTCAGTCCCCTCCTGTACTCCCTGTTCACCCACGACTGCATGGCCAGGCACGACTCCAACACCATCATTAAGTTTGTTGATGCCAAACAGTGGTAGGCCTGAACACTGACAACGACGAGACAGCCTATAGGGAGGAGGTCAGAGACCTGGCCGGGTGGTGCCAGAATAACAACCTATCCCTCAACGTAACCAAGACTAAGGAGATGATTGTGGACTGCAGGAAAAGGAGCACCGAGCACATCCCCATTTTCATCGACGGGGCTGCAGTGGAGCAGGTTGAGGGCTTCAAATTCCTTGGTGTCCACATCAACAACAAACTAGAATAGTCCAAACACACCAAGACAGTCATGAAGAGGGCACGACAAAGCCTATTCCCCCTCAGGAAACTAAAAAGATCTGGCATGGATCCTGAGATCCTCAAAAGGTTCTACAGCTGCAACATCGAGAGCATCCTGACAAGTTGCATCACTGCCTGGTACGGCAATTGCTCAGCCTCCGACCGCAAGGCACTTCAGAGGGTAGTGCGCACGGCCTAGTAGATCACTGGGGCAAAGCTGCTTGCCATCCAGGACCTCTATACCAGGTGGTGTCAGAGGAAGGCCCTGAAAGGCATAAGACTCCTGAACAGGTAACCAAATGGTCACCCGGACTATTTGCATTGTGAACCCCCCCCCCCAAACCCTCTTTTACACTGCTGCTACTCTCTGTTTATCTTATATGCATAGTCACTTTAACTATACATTCATGTACATACTATTTCAATTGGCCCGACCAACCAGTGCTCCCGCACATTGGCTAACCGGGCTATCTGCATTGTGTCCCACCACCCGCCAACCCCCTCTTTTTACGCTACTACTACTCTCTGTTCATCATATATGCATAGTCACTTTAACCATACCCACATGTACATACTACCTCAATAAGCCTGACTAACCGGTGTCTGTACATAGCCTTGCTACTTGTATTTTCAAATCTCTTTTTACTGTTGTTTTATTTCTTTACTTATCTACACACACACACACACACACACACTTTTCTTTCTCAGGTTGTATTCAGCGTACGTGACAAATAAACTTTGATTTGATTTGTTTCTTGTCCAAGCTGCACACACCTCATCAGTCTCTCATTCACAATTAGATTTTTTTAAATCCATACCCTTAGCAGCCAAAGTGGCCGTTGTGCCCTTGGAATTAATATAATAATTACAATTCCCTTCTCTCTGTCATGCTCCAAAATACCTCTCACTCACATGGCGCTCTCAGATATCTAAATTCTTATTCGCCAATGCCCGTCACATGATCGGGCCCTTCTGAGAGGTATCTCAGCTAAGATGTAGGCTACAAGTGAAGACAAACACAATTACGAGCCTCCCTCTCATTGAATTCCGAGGAGCATATTGAAGATGTTAGAAGAACTGTCTACATTTAGCCTACTTTCGTCAGCCAACAAGAGGAGTAGGCCTAACGAACAGCAAAAGCACTAGCCTATGTCAATCTACTAACCCCCATAGTACAAAAGTTGACCTATTATATTGGTCAACTTGTCCTTCTGTGCAATAAATAAATATTGCAAACATACTCTTGGATAGTTGTGGGATGCGATAGATCCCAAATTAATACAACCACTAGCATTAAAAAAAGCAATGAGGCTGATGCAACAGGTCAGAACGTTTAGCTTAAAATGTTGATCAACTATTAGGCTGTTTCTTCACATTATAAGTGCAAAAAATCACACAAGGCAGTAGGCTTTGAGCGTGAATGTTCCAAAATGCAACAAATTAGCGGGAAAACACAATTCTCAAAAGTGAACACAAATGTGATTATGCTTGTAATGCTTTATTATGAAGGTGCATTTATTTGGTGAAAATGATCTTTCCCAAATTTGACATTTGTTTGCCAGTGAATGTTGGTCAATCCAACATCTGCATTGGCATATAGCATTTACGGTGATATTGTCATGTTTTGTCATTGATTGTCATGTCTTGTCCCTGTGCTTCCCCTTCTATTCGTTTCCCCCTGCTGGTCTTATTAGGTTCTTTCCCTCTTTCTATCCCTCTCTCTCCCCCTCCCTCTCTCCCTCTCTCTCTCTCTCTCTCTATCGTTCCGTTCCTGCTCCCAGCTGTTCCTCATTCTCTTAACTACCTCATTTACTCTTTCACACCTGTCTCCTATTTTGCCCTCTGATTAGAGTCCCTATTTCTCCCTCTGTTTTCCGCTTCTGTCCTGGTCGGATCCTTGTTTGATGTTTGCTGTTCTGTGTCCTTGTTCCGCCCTGTCGTGTTTTTGCCTTCTTCAGATGCTGCGTGTGAGCAGGTGTCTATGTCAGCTACGGCCTGTGCCTTCCCGAAGCGACCTGCAGTCTGTGGTCGCGTCTCCAGTCGTTCCTCTCTACTGACGAGAGGATTTCAGTTTTCCTGTTTTGTATTTACCTAAGATAATATCCAGGATTCTCGTTTTTGTTTAAGACTGGAATAAAGACTCTGTTTCTGTTAAGTCGCTTTTGGGTCCTCATTCACCAGCATAACAGAAGGATCCGACCAAGAATGGACCCAGCGACTACGGATTCTCTCTACTCTGCTGTCGAGTTCCAGGGAGCGATGCTAGGAAGACACGAACAGGAATTGTCTGCTGCTCGACATGCCGTTGAGACCCTGGCCGCCCAAGTCTCCGGCCTCTCGGAGGAGATTCACAATCTCCGCCTCCATCCACCGGTTACCTCCTGGGCTTCCGGGTCTCCGGAGCCCAGAATTAATAACCCACCGTGCTACTCTGGGGAGCCTACTGAATGTCGCTCGTTCCTTACCCAGTGTGATATAGTGTTCTCTCTCCAGCCCCACACGTACTCCAGGGGTATTGCTCGGATCGCCTACGTCATATCACTCCTTACTGGACGGGCTCGGGAGTGGGGCACAGCTATCTGGGAGGCAAGGGCTGAGTGTACTAACGAGTATCAGAACTTTAAAGAGGAGATGATACGGGTTTTTGATCGTTCTGTTTTTGGGAAAGAAGCTTCCTGGTCCCTGTCTTCCCTATGTCAAGGTAATCGATCCATAACGGATTACTCTATAGAGTTTCGCACTCTTGCTGCCTCCAGTAACTGGAACGAGCAGGCGTTGCTCGCTCGTTTTCTGGAGGGACTCCACGCTAAGGTTAAGGATGAGATTCTCTCCCGGGAGGTTCCATCCAGCGTGGATTCTTTGATTGAACTCGCTATTCGCATTGAACGACGGGTAGATCTTCGTCACCGAGCTCATGGAAGAGAGCTCGCGTTAACTGTGTCCCCCCTCTCCCCGACACTACCATCTTTCCCCACTGACTCAGGTGTTGAGCCCATGCAGCTGGGGGGGTATTCGCATCTGGACTAAGGAGAGGGAACGGAGAATCACCAACCGCCTCTGTCTCTATTGCGGATCCGCTGGTCATTTTGTCATTTCATGTCCAGTAAAAGGCCAGAGCTCATCAGTAAGCGGAGGGCGACTGATAAGCGCTACTACTTTGTCCTCTCCGTCAAGTACCTGTACTACCTTGCCGGTCCATCTATGCTGGACCGGATCGGCAGCTTCCTGCAGTGCTTTAATAGACTCTGGGGCGGAGGGCTGTTTTATGGACGAAGCCTGGGCTCGGGAACATGACATTCCTCTCAGACAGTTAGGGGGAGCCCACGGTCATGTTCGCCTTGGATGGTAGTCCTCTCCCCAGTATATTATGTGAAACACTACCTTTAACCCTCACAGTATCTGGTAACCATAGTGAGACCATTTCTTTTTTTATTTTTTGTTCACCTTTTACACCTGTTGTTTTGGGTCATCCCTGGCTAGTGTGTCATAATCCTTCTTTTGATTGGTCTAGTAATTCTATCCTTTCCTGGAACGTTTCTTGTCATGTGAAATGTTTAATGTCTGCTATTCCTCCTGTTTCTTCTGCTCCCTCTTCACAGGAGGAACCTGGTGATTTGACAGGAGGGCCGGAGGAATATCATGATCTGCGCACGGTCTTCAGTCGGTCTAGAGCCACCTCCCTTCCTCCTCACCGGTCGTATGATTGTTGTACTGATCTCCTCAAGAAGCGTTTTGCATCCGCTCCTATCCTTGTTGCACCTGACGTCACTAAACAGTTCATTGTCGAGGTAGACACGTCGGGGGTGGGCGTGGGAGCCATTCTGTCCCAGCGCTCCCATACTGACGATGGGGTCCACCCTTGCGCGTATTTTTCTCATCACCTGTCGCCGTCGGAACGTAACTGTGATGTGGCTAACCGCGAACTGCTCGCCATCCGTTTAGCCCTAGGCGAATGGCGACAGTGGTTGGAGGGGGCGACCGTTCCTTTTGTCGTTTGGACTGACCAAAAGAACCTTGAGTACATCCGTTCTGCCAAACGACTCAATGCGCGTCAAGCTCGTTGGGCGTTGTTTTTCGCTCGTTTCGAGTTCGTGATTTCTTATCGCCCGGGTACTAAGAACACCAAGCCTGATGCTTTATCCCGTCTCTTCAGTTCTTCTGTAGCGTCTACCGACCCCGAGGGGATTCTCCCTGAGGGGCGTGTTGTCGGGTTGAATGTCTGGGGAATTGGTCAAGCAAGCACTTACTCACACTCCGTCGCCGCGCGCTTGTCCTAGTAACCTTCTTTTCGTTCCTGTCTCTACTCGTCTGGCTGTTCTTCAGTGGGCTCACTCTGCCAAGTTAGCTGGCCACCCCGGCGTTCGGGGTACGCTTGCTTCTATTCGCCAGCGGTTTTGGTGGCCTACTCAGGCGCGTGACACGCGCCGTTTCGTGGCTGCTTGTTCGGACTGCGCGCAGAATAAGTCCGGTAACTTTTTTTCTGCTTCTGCTCCTGGCCTTGCTGTGTCTCAGTCTGTCCCCTGCCACCGCATCTCTCCTGGTCCTGCTCCTGCACTTGCTGTGTCTCAGTCTGTCCACAGCCACCGCCTCTCTCCTGTTCCTGGTCTTAGCCTTGCTGTGTCTCAGTCTGTCCCTAGTTGTTACTCTCCTGGCCTGTTTGGTCCTGATTGCTCTAACGCTTACAGTTCTCTACCCGTGTCTCATTTTTATAAGCGTAATAGCCCTAGATTCCCTCTTCATCGTCTCCCGTTACGGTCCTGAGGAGAGGAGTTGGGTTCCTTCTCGGGACGTGCTGGACCGTTTGTTGATCAATGATTTCCTCCGTTGCCGCCAGGGTTCCTCCTCGAGTGCGCCAGGAGGCGCTCGTTGAGTGGGGGGGTACTGTCATGTTTTGTCATTGATTGTCATGTCTTGTCCCTGTGCTTCCCCTTCTATTTGTTTCCCCCTGCTGGTCTTATTAGGTTCTTTCACTCTTTCTATCCCTCTCTCTCCCCCTCCCTCTCTCTCTCCCTCTCTCTCTCTCTCTCTCTCTCTCTCTATCGTTCCGTTCCTGCTCCCAGCTGTTCCTCATTCTCTTAACTACCTCATTTACTCTTTCACACCTGTCTCCTATTTTGCCCTCTGATTAGAGTCCCTATTTCTCCCTCTGTTTTCCGCTTCTGTCCTGGTCGGATCCTTGTTTGATGTTTGCTGTTCTGTGTCCTTGTTCCGCCCTGTCGTGTTTTTGCCTTCTTCAGATGCTGCGTGTGAGCAGGTGTCTATGTCAGCTAAGGCCTGTGCCTTCCCGAAGCGACCTGCAGTCTGTGGTCGCGTCTCCAGTCGTTCCTCTCTACTGACGAGAGGATTTCAGTTTTCCTGTTTTGTATTTACCTAAGATAATATCCAGGATTATCGTTTTTGTTTAAGACTGGAATAAAGACTCTGTTTCTGTTAAGTCGCTTTTGGGTCCTCATTCACCAGCATAACAGATATGGCCTCTGCAGAAGTCTGGGCAATCATATTTTTTCCGCTTTACAGAGTAGCGCAGAGCTGTTGTGAAGGAAGTTGTCAAGGAAGTGAGTTTGTGTTTATACAGGACCTAGCGCCCTCACCTTCCGTCAACCAATCATGTCAATGCGGAGCAATACTGAGCCCTACGCAAATTACAAAATTTGAGAGGCACACGACAATGCGGTACGGAGCTCAATTTGGCCTCTGCGTGCGTCCGGGTGCTCCGGAATTACATCACGCCATCCATACACCGCCTCCGACCACATTTTTGGATCAAGCATAAATTGTCTCTTAGGCACTACACCGGTTGTGAAGCAGATTAATGTGCTTAATGTTAAGAAGTTATTTGTCCACTTTAGTTGTGACACAAACCTTATCAAAACATATAGGCCTATGGGCTAGGCTACATGAGGTGTGCAACTAGGATTTGAAAAAGTTTTTTAAAAAGCATTCTCTGTTTCTTGCCTTACTGAACACACTGGGCATTATTATTGATAATAAATCATTGATGCTCATCGTTGATAGGCTAATATAATCACCAATCAGACTATTCTTAACTTCTTCGAGATTTAAATTTTTGGATAAAAAACATTCCCGTTTTAAACAAGATATTTTGTCACGAAAAGATGCTCGAGTATGCATGGAATTGACAGCTTTCCAAAACTGCAAAGATATTATCTGTGAGTGCCCCAGAACTAATGCTACAGGCGAAACCAAGATGAAATTTCATACAGGAAATGGTCCAGATTTTGAATGCGCTGTGTTCCAATGTCTCCTTATATGGCTGTAAATGCGCCAGGAATGAGCCTGCACTTTCTGTCGGTGTCTGCAGCATTGTGACGTATTTGTAGGCATATCATTGGAAGATTGACCATAAGAGACTACATTTACCAGGTGTCCGCCGGGTGTCCTCCGTCAAAATGATTGCGTAATCTCCAGCTCCATGCGCGTTCCATTTTCTTCAGAGGAGAAAGTCAACTGCCATGAATGATTTATCATCGATAGATATGTGAAAAACACCTTGAGGATTGATTCTAAACAACGTTTACCATGTTTCTGTTGATATTATGGAGTTAATTTGGAAAAAAGTTTGCGTTGTAATTACTTAATTTTCTGGTTTTTTCTTACCCAAACGTGATGAACAAAACGGGGCGATTTGTCCTACACAAATAATATTTTTGGAAAAACTGAACATTTGCTATCTAACTGAGAGTCTCCTCATTGAAAACATCTGAAGTTCTTCAAAGGTAAAATATTTTATTTGAATGCTTTTCTTGTTTTTGTGAAAATGTTGCATGAATGCTAGGCTTAATGCTATGCTAGGCTATCAATACTCTTACACAAATGCTTGTTTAGCTATGGTTCAAAAGCATATTTTGAAAATCTGAGATGACAGTGTTGTTACCAAAAGGCTAAGCTTGAGAGCAAATATATTTATTTCATTTCATTTGCGATTTTCATGACTAGTTAACGTTGCGTTATGGTAATGAGCTTGAGGCTATAAATAGGATCTCGGATACGGGATTGCTCGTCGCAACAGGTTAATTTAATGTTGTCTTACATATACTAAATAATATGTTTGAAATTAGTTTTGATTTAGAATGGACCATAATAATGCACCTGTCACAGAACAGGGGCACGGGAAAAAAAAATACATGTCATCTATGCACTTAAATAGCGAATGGAAGATGCTTTTCCTGTGGTTCATTTTGATACCAGCCAGGCAGGCTATACTCCGGTTGTAAAGCAAAGAAATTACCTTAATATTAGGAAAGTTGATAAATAAATATAGTAGGCCTAGTCTATAGAAAGCTAATGGCATCTTCCTCTTTTTAATAGAGGTAATCAAAACTCTGTTTTCTCACACAAATGCATAGCCTATAGAAATGTTGCGCAACATGAGCTCATGGGGCTCTCATGAAGTGTTTGATTTTATTTTTGAAAACATTTGCATTGATGTCAGAGTGATTAGAGGGACAATAGAGTGCTGAGTACCAGGCAGTTAGCAAGTTTGGTAAGCTACTAATGACCATCAGCAGCATCAGAGCTTGAAGCCTAATTGCGCGACTAAATGGTCACGTGGAATTTGATTGTGGTCATGACTGCCGGTGCGGTGGTAATATGGTCACTGTAACAGCCCTATTCATTGCTAACCACCTCAGTGGCTTTCCATAGCTCCCCTACACACATCGCAGCTAGCGCTGTCCATTGTGCTGACACAGTGCAGAGAAGATTTAGATTTTGCACCAACGTGTCACTTAATAATTTTAACTTTTTTTGTGATTTTTATACAAGGGACATAAAACTAAAACTGAGGGGGCACACATTTCAACTGAGCCCCCTTTTGCTCCCTCGTGGAGCCGGGACAGGGTTTCCCCTGTGGCGAGCGGCGCAGTGGCGACTTTCTTTCAGTGGCAATTAAACCCCATGACAGCAGCCAGTCACTCCCTGATAACACCAGCCTCCCTCCTCACTGACGGAATTAAATACGGAGCCCCACTGAACTGGCATATACCACTGATGCTTAGCAAAAATGCAGAAATGTGTTCTGTGCAGGAGCTGTGGTTTCTGATAAGATTTCCTGGTGAGGTTACTAAGGAAACTCAGATTTTAACCCGCTTGTTTAGTTTTTTTCTGAGTGAGCGGTTGGTACCCAGGGTGGGATAGCGGGTTTACTTCCCTCCCTTAGGCCTCCGCTGCGTTAAAACTTTAATTCCAGCTAAATTTCACACTGAGGGGTGCCGTCTTTGGCTGAAGGAACATTAAATATAAAGACTTCAGATCCAATTAGGCTACATTATGCATGATGGAGGAGGAAGAGTCAGAGAAGGAAATGGTTTCATTGCCCCCTCCAAACATGTTGACGGTCCCCTATTTATTTCTGGGGCCTCCAGAGACCCCATTACACTGAGCTTTCTCAGAACACATGGCGCTTGTAACGTCAGGGAAGGGGGTTTGACTCCAGGGTCCACCCATTCGTAAAATGTATGTACGCATGACTGTAAGACGCTTTCGATAAAAGCGTCTGCTAAATGGCATATATTATTATAATTCTTTTTAGGTTCATTATTACTTCATCCTCCTCTCTTTTCTCTGGATGAATAGATTATGCACTACACACACACCTATAGAACACTACACACACACCTATAGAACACTACACACACACCTATAGACCACTACACACACACCTATAGACCACTACACACACACCTATAGACCACTACACACACACCTATAGAACACTACACACACACCTATAGAACACTACACACACACCTATAGAACACTACACACACACCTATAGAACACTACACACACACCTACACACACACCTATAGAACACTACACACACACCTATAGAACACTACACACACACCTATAGAACACTACACACACCTATAGAACACTACACACACACCTATAGAACACTACACACACACCTATAGACACACCTATAGAACACTACACACACCTATAGAACACTACACACACACCTATAGAACACTACACACACACCTATAGACCACTACACACACACCTATAGACCACTACACACACACCTATAGACCACTACACACACACCTATAGACCACTACACACACACACCTATAGACTATGAACACTACACACACACCTATAGAACACTACACACACCTATAGAACACTACACACACACCTATAGAACACTACACACACACCTATAGAACACTACACACACACCTATAGAACACTACACACACACCTATAGAACACTACACACACACCTATAGAACACTACACACACACCTAGAACACTACACACACACCTATAGAACACTACACACACACCTATAGAACACTACACACACACCTATAGAACACTACACACACACCTATAGAACACTACACACACACCTATAGAACACTACACACACACCTATAGAACACTACACACACACCTATAGAACACTACACACACACCTATAGAACACTACACACACACCTATAGAACACTACACACACACCTATAGAACACTACACACACACCTATAGAACACTACACACACACCTATAGAACACTACACACACCACCTATAGAACACTACACACACACCTATAGAACACTACACACACACCTATAGAACACTACACACACACCTATAGAACACTACACACACACCTATAGAACACTACACACACACCTATAGAACACTACACACACACCTATAGAACACTACACACACACCTATAGAACACTACACACACACCTATAGAACACTACACACACACCTATAGAACACTACACACACCTATAGAACACTACACACACACCTATAGAACACTACACACACACCTATAGAACACTACACACACACCTATAGAACACTACACACACACCTATAGAACACTACACACACACCTATAGAACACTACACACACACCTATAGAACACTACACACACACCTATAGAACACTACACACACACCTATAGAACACTACACACACACCTATAGAACACTACACACACACCTATAGAACACTACACACACACCTATAGAACACTACACACACACCTATAGAACACTACACACACACCTATAGAACACTACACACACACCTATAGAACACTACACACACACCTATAGAACACTACACACACACCTATAGAACACTACACACACACCTATAGAACACTACACACACACACACACCTATAGAACACTACACACACACCTATAGAACACTACACACACACCTATAGAACACTACACACACACCACACCTAGAACACTACACACACCTATAGAACACTACACACACACCTATAGAACACTACACACACACCTATAGAACACACACACACACCTATAGAACACTACACACACACCTATAGAACACTACACACACACCTATAGAACACTACACACACACCTATAGAACACTACACACACACCTATAGAACACTACACACACACCTATAGAACACTACACACACACCTATAGAACACTACACACACACCTATAGAACACTACACACACACCTATAGAACACTACACACACACCTATAGAACACTACACACACACCTATAGAACACTACACACACACTATAGAACACTACACACACACCTATAGAACACTACACACACACCTATAGAACACTACACACACACCTATAGAACACTACACACACACCTATAGAACACTAGAACACACACACCTATAGAACACTACACACACACCTATAGAACACTACACACACACCTATAGAACACTACACACACACCTATAGAACACTACACACACACCTATAGAACACTACACACACACCTATAGAACACTACACACACACCTATAGAACACTACACACACACCTATAGAACACTACACACACACCTATAGAACACTACACACACACCTATAGAACACTACACACACACCTATAGAACACTACACACACACCTATAGAACACTACACACACACCTATAGAACACTACACACACACCTATAGAACACTACACACACACCTATAGAACACTACACACACACCTATAGAACACTACACACACACCTATAGAACACTACACACACACCTATAGAACACTACACACACACTTATAGAACACTACACACACACCTATAGAACACTACACACACACTTATAGAACACTACACACACACCTATAGAACACTACACACACACTTATAGAACACTACACACACACCTATAGAACACTACACACACACTTATAGAACACTACACACACACCTTATAGAACACTACACACACACCTATAGAACACTACACACACACCTATAGAACACTACACACACACCTATAGAACACTACACACACACCTATAGAACACTACACACACACCTATAGAACACTACACACACACCTATAGAACACTACACACACACCTATAGAACACTACACACACACCTATAGAACACTACACACACACCTATAGAACACTACACACACACTTATAGAACACTACACACACACCTATAGAACACTACACACACACCTATAGAACACTACACACACACCTATAGAACACTACACACACACCTATAGACCACTACACACACACCTATAGAACACTACACACACACCTATAGAACACTACACACACCTATAGAACACTACACACACACCTATAGAACACTACACACACACCTATAGAACACTACACACACACCTATAGAACACTACACACACACCTATAGACACACTACACACACACCTATAGAACACTACACACACACTTATAGAACACTACACACACACCTATAGAACACTACACACACACCTATAGGACACTACACACACACCTATAGAACACTACACACACACCTATAGAACACTACACACACACCTATAGAACACTACACACACACTTATAGAACACTACACACACACCTATAGAACACTACACACACACTTATAGAACACTACACACACACTTATAGAACACTACGCACACACCTATAGAACACTACACACACACTTATAGAACACTACACACACACCTATAGAACACTACACACACTTATAGAACACTACACACACACCTATAGAACACTACACACACACCTATAGGACACTACACACACACCTATAGAACACTACACACACACCTATAGAACACTACACACACACCTATAGAACACTACACACACACCTATAGGACCACTACACACACACCTATAGAACACTACACACACACCTATAGAACACTACACACACACCTATAGAACACTACACACACACCTATAGAACACTACACACACCTATAGAACACTACACACACACCTATAGAACACTACACACACACCTATAGAACACTACACACACACCTATAGAACACTACACACACACCTATAGACCACTACACACACACCTATAGAACACTACACACACACCTATAGAACACTACACACACACCTATAGAACACTACACACACACCTATAGAACACTACACACACATATAGAACACTACACACACACCTATAGAACACTACACACACACCTATAGAACACTACACACACACCTATAGAACACTACACACACACCTATAGAACACTACACACACACCTATAGAACACTACACACACACCTATAGAACACTACACACACACCTATAGAACACTACACACACACCTATAGAACACTACACACACACCTATAGAACACTACACACACACACCTATAGAACACTACACACACACCTATAGAACACTACACACACACCTATAGAACACTACACACACACCTATAGACCACTACACACACACCTATAGAACACTACACACACACCTATAGAACACTACACACACACCTATAGAACACTACACACACACCTATAGAACACTACACACACACCTATAGAACACTACACACACACCTATAGAACACACACACACACACCTATAGAACACTACACACACACCTATAGAACACTACACACACACCTATAGAACACTACACACACACCTATAGAACACTACACACACACCTATAGAACACTACACACACACCTATAGAACACTACACACACACTTATAGAACACTACACACACACACACTATAGAACACTACACACACACTTATAGAACACTACACACACACCTATAGAACACTACACACACACTTATAGAACACTACACACACACTTATAGAACACTACACACACACTTATAGAACACTACACACACACCTATAGAACACTACACACACACCTATAGAACACTACACACACACCTATAGAACACTACACACACACCTATAGAACACTACACACACACCTATAGAACACTACACACACACCTATAGAACACTACACACACACCTATAGAACACTACACACACACCTATAGAACACTACACACACACTTATAGAACACTACACACACACCTATAGACCACTACACACACACCTATAGAACACTACACACACACCTATAGAACACTACACACACACCTATAGACACACACACTATAGAACACACACCTATAGAACACTACACACACACCTATAGAACACTACACACACACCTATAGAACACTACACACACACCTATAGACCACTACACACACACCTATAGAACACTACACACACACCTATAGAACACTACACACACACCTATAGAACACTACACACACACCTATAGAACACTACACTACACACACTTATAGAACACTACACACACACCTATAGAACACTACACACACACCTATAGAACACTACACACACACCTATAGAACACTACACACACACCTATAGAACACTACACACACACCTATAGAACACTACACACACACTTATAGAACACTACACACACACCTATAGAACACTACACACACACTTATAGAACACTACACACACACTTATAGAACACTACGAACACACACCTATAGAACACTACACACACACTTATAGAACACTACACACACACCTATAGAACACTACACACACACTTATAGACACACACACACACACACCTATAGAACACTACACACACACCTATAGAACACTACACACACACCTATAGAACACTACACACACACCTATAGAACACTACACACACACCTATAGAACACTACACACACACCTATAGACCACTACACACACACCTATAGAACACTACACACACACCTATAGAACACTACACACACACCTATAGAACACTAGAACACACACACCTATAGAACACTACACACACACCTATAGAACACTACACACACACCTATAGAACACTACACACACACCTATAGAACACTACACACACACCTATAGAACACTACACACACACCTATAGAACACTACACACACACCTATAGAACACTACACACACACCTATAGAACACTACACACACACCTATAGAACACTACACACACACCTATAGAACACTACACACACACTTATAGAACACTACACACACACCTATAGAACACTACACACACACTTATAGAACACTACACACACACCTATAGAACACTACACACACACCTATAGAACACTACACACACACCTATAGAACACTACACACACACCTATAGAACACTACACACACACCTATAGAACACTACACACACACCTATAGAACACTACACACACACACCTATAGAACACTACACACACACCTATAGAACACTACACACACACACCTATAGAACACTACACACACACTTATAGAACACTACGCACACACTTATAAAACACTACACACACACTTATAGAACACTACACACACACTTTTAGAACACTACACACACACTTATAGAACACTACACACACACTTATAGAACACTACACACACTTTTAGAACACTACACACACACCTATAGAACACTACACACACACCTATAGAACACTACACACACACTTATAGAACACTACGCACACACTTTTAGAACACTACACACACACTTTTACAACACTACACACACACTTTTAGAACACTACACACACACTTATAGAACACTACGCACACACTTTTAGAACACTACACACACACTTTTACAACACTACACACACACTTTTAGAACACTACACACACACTTTTAGAACACTACACACACACTTTTACAACACTACACACACACTTATAGAACACTACGCACACACTTTTAGAACACTACACACACACTTTTACAACACTACACACACACTTTTAGAACACTACACACACACCTATAGAACAATACACACACACCTATAGAACACTACACACACACCTATAGAACACTACACACACACTTATAGAACACTACGCACACACTTTTAGAACACTACACACACACTTTTAGAACACTACACACACACTTTTAGAACACTACACACACACTTATAGAACACTACACACATACACTTATAGAACACTACACACACACACACACACTTATAGAACACTACACACACACTTATAGAACACTACACACACACACACTTATAGAACACTAAACACACACAATTATAGAGCACGACACACACACAGACACTTATAGAACACTAAATACACACTTATATAACACTACACACATACACTTATAGAACACAACACACACACACTTATAGAACACTACACACACATACACACACTTATATAACACTACACACATATACTTATAGAACACAACACACACACACTTATAGAACACTACACACATACACTTATAGAACACTACACACACACACACACACACACACACACTTATAGAACACTACACACATACACTTATAGAACACTACACACACACACTTATAGAACACTACACACACACACTTATAGAACACTATACACACACCTATAGAACACTACACACACATACACACACTTATAGAACACTAAACACACACAATTATAGAACACGACACACACACACTTATAGAACACTAAATACACACTTATAGAACACTACACACATACACTTATAGAACACAACACACACACACTTATAGAACACTACACACATACACTTATAGAACACTACACACACACACACACACTTATAGAACACTACACACACACACACTTATAGAACACTACACACACACACACTTATAGAACACTACACACATACACTTATAGAACACTACACACACACACACACTGTGACGACCCTCCCACTCTGTCTGCCATATTCTGTCTTTGTTCTTGTTTCCTTATTAGGATGCCGGTGGGCGGAGTTGAGAGGGTCGTCAGCTACATGGGAAACACCTGGGCCAGGTGTCTCCCAGGATAAATAGACCTCTTCAACATTCATGGAGGAGACTCTCTCCATGCAGACACCTTTTGTAGATTGTGTTGTGGTTCTTGGTGGCCTATTGTTTGTTTGCTTTGGCACCTTTCATCACCCTGCATTATCACATTCATTCATGCAAAACACTCACTTACACTACTGATTACTGATTACACACACCATTGTATATTATACTTAGTTGCTTTAGTTAATAAATACATACTTTGCTACTCCTTATCTCCACGTTGTCTCCCTTTGTTACGGGCTTTGAGCCGGTTCGTGACGAGTGGGGGCTCGTCCGGGATCTTTGAACTATTGGTTTGGGAGACCGTGGAGGTACGTGTTTAGTTTGAATATGGTGTTTGAGTGTGATCGGCCCAGTATTGGTTGCCTTTGTTGTTTGGTTTGTGTGCTGCGTTGGAGAGAGTATAATGGTTAGTTTCCAGGCCCTGCCTAGCCTGAACTCTTGTTCTACTTTCTGTTGGGACGTCAGTCTGAAGTGAGTAATCTGCTGTGTACCTCGGTGGGAGATTTGGGTAGGGTAGTGGAACTTGCTACCCGGAGCTATAGCCTTTTTCCCCTGATAGGTTTAGCGACGTGTTTCATTTTTTGGAATATGTTGGGCATGGTTAATGTTTGTTATTTTTGTGTGGTGTCTGTGGACTGAGCAGTTGTCTCGGGGCACATCCGTGGCTTGGTGGAATTTGCCAGCATGCTGGGGAGTTCTATTTCCTTGCCAGCGGGCTACAGTGCGTAAATTCCCACCGCAAATCTGCACGAAGACTAGGGTTGAGTTATTGTAGGTTTTTGGGAAGCTCCATATCTCATCTCTCTTCTGTGGTGCTCAGGGTGATTGTCAATTCTCGGGTTGTGTTCTGGTGTGCTCAGCAGAAGGGAAGAGCGAGAATTTTTTTTTGTGTGATTATGGCGTCTTATGTAGATAAGTTCATTCGCTCTCCATCAGAGGAATTGTTAGATTTAGGTACTAAAGAACAGCTGTTGAAGGTCGCGGAACACTACAAGGTTGAGATTAGTGATAAACGTCTAAAGAATTCTATTAGGTTGATATTGAAAGCCAATCTGATGGAGAGTGGTATTCTTGAAGTTACCACCGGGCCAGCCTCTGCTGAGGATTTGTTGTCTCCCCATAACGTTACAATGGCCATTCCATCGGTTAGTCCTAGTAGCCTTCTTTTTGAACAGCAGAAAGAACTGCTTTTGTTACAGCTAGAGCATGATCGTGAGAAGCTAGAGCATGATCGGCAGCATGATCGTGAGAAGCTAGAGCATGATCGTGTGAAATATGAAAAGGAATTGGCATTTAAACAAGATATGGAGCGTGCTAAAATCAAGTTGCAACAAGAACGTTTAGAGTTGGTTAGGGAAGGAAAGATCTCAGGGAGAGTTTGTTTTGGGAAGGTGACCCAGATTTACCTAGGGGTAGTTCCGCTTTTGGTCGTGCCCCAGAGACATTTGATATTGTTGGGAACTTACGGTTATTGCCTCGGTTTAATGAAAGGGACCCCGAGACATTCTTTTCGTTGTTTGAGCGGGTTGCTGACGCTAGGAGTTGGCCTGATTCTGACCGCACTTTAATGTTGCAGTGTGTGCTGACTGGTAAAGCGCAGGAAGCATATTCAGCTCTTAGTGTACACGACAGTGCGAGTTATGATAAAGTTAAAACAGCTGTGTTACAGATTTATGAATTGGTCCCTGAGGCTTACCGCCAACGATTTAGAACTTTAAAAAGGGACGATAACCAGACTCATGTTGAGTTTGCGCGACAGTTATCTTTACAGTTTAATCGCTGGTGTTCTGCCTCTGCAGTTGTGACTTTCCAAGGGCTGTGTGATCTGATTATGTTAGAGCAATT
Source organism: Oncorhynchus gorbuscha (assembly GCF_021184085.1). Taxonomy (NCBI): domain Eukaryota; kingdom Metazoa; phylum Chordata; class Actinopteri; order Salmoniformes; family Salmonidae; genus Oncorhynchus; species Oncorhynchus gorbuscha. The sequence continues at coordinate 65,041,129 of NC_060185.1, read as the reverse complement.
TAAGGACACAATTCCTGATCGTATTGCCACTTATATTAATGAACAGAAAGTAAAGAATGTTGCTGAAGCTGCGGTTTTGGCGGACGAGTATGTGTTGACTCACAAAAGTGTCTTTGCAAAACCCCGTATTCGGAAAGAGTGGGGGCGTTCGGATAGATTTGGGCTTCGCTCACCGAGATACTTTGATTCTCGGGCAGAGTTCTATTCAACTAGGGTTGAATCTGACTCCCATGGTAAGGCTGACTTTGGGCAGGAGTGTCACTACTGTCAAGGTTCAGGTCATTGGAAAAACGAATGTCCACTTCTCAGGTCAAAGGGTGCTTACGCTAAATCTAAGCCTGCTGCGTTAGCTGCACCTGTTCCACATCAGTTCATTCTTGACTCATTTCCTCAGGCCCAGGAGAATGTGAAAGTCCATATTGATCCAGACTATTTTCCTTTCATTACAGAAGGTTTTGTGTCTATGTTAGGAAGTAAAGACCTAGTGCCAGTGAAGATCCTGAGAGACACAGGTGCCTCTGAATCATTTGTGTTGGAGTCTGTGTTACCCTTTTCTGCTGAGACTGATTCGGGGAATAGTGTTCTAATTAGGGGAATAGGTTTGAACACTCTGTCAGTTCCATTGCATAAACTGATGTTGGATTGTGGGCTGGTGAAGGGTGAAGTTGTTGTGGGGGTGCGTCCTTCGTTGCCTATTGAGGGTATCGACGTTATCCTTGGGAATAACTTAGCAGGTGAGCGTGTATGGCCAGTTGTGTTTCCATCTCTAGTGGTTTCCACTAAGCCGTCATTTGTTGGGATTCCTGATGAGAGTGTACAGAGTTTCCCAGAGGTGTTCTCTGCGTGTGCAGTGACACGTTCTATGAGCCGTGGCGAACTAGTCACTGCGCCGACTAATGATAATAATACAAAGTATGTCACTGTTTTCCCTGTTATCCCGTTATCTGTAACCCGCTCAGATCTAATCAATGCTCAACGGGATGACCCCACGTTGGAAGAGTTGCGTGATCAAATTGTGCCTATAGAACAGTTGGGAGATGTCGCCCATGGCTATTTTCTCCAAGAGGATGTCCTGATGAGAAAGTGGGTGTCTCATGATAGTGTTTTTCTGGGGGAGGCAATTAGTCAGGTTGTTGTACCAGTTAAGCTTCGTGAGTTGGTGTTGGAAACTTCTCACAGTGACGTTGCTGGACATATGGGGGTGAGGAAAACCTACAATCGCATATTAAGACATTTCTTTTGGCCTAGATTAAAGAGGGATGTTTCTGATTTTATCAAAACTTGTCACACCTGTCAATTAACTGGTAAGCCTAATCAAGCTATTAAACCAGTACCATTGTTTCCTATTCCTGTACTCAGCCAAACTTTTGAGTATCTGATTATTGACTGTGTGGGTCCTCTGCCTCGTTCTAAAAAGGGTAGCAGTTACCTGTTCACTGTGATGTGTCAGACCACTAGGTTTCCTGCTGCCTATCCTCTCCGATCTATCACGACTAAATCGGTGTTAAAAGCTTTGACTCAGTTTCTCTCATTGTTTGGAATCCCTAAGGTCATTCAGAGTGATCAAGGATCTAATTTTACCTCTAATCTGTTTGGTCAGGTTCTTCAACAGCTCCATATTAAACACAATGTGTCTAGCGCCTATCGCGCGCAAAGTCAAGGAGCACTGGAACGTTTCCATCAAACACTTAAGTCTTTGTTGAGAGCTTATTGTACTGAGATGGATAAGGATTGGGAGGAGGGGTTGCCTTGGTTACTGTTAGCCGCTAGGGAAGTTTCACAGGAGAGCACAGGTTTCAGTCCAAATGACCTTGTGTTTGGACATAGGGTGCGTGGACTTTTATCTGTTCTCCAGGATGACTGGAAGTCTCCCGAGCCTCCTCAGTCCCTGTGTTCGTATGTGTGTGATTTCCGGCGACGGCTGTATGCCGCTGGTGAAATGGCTAAAGAGAAGTTATCATCTTCACAGGAGAGGATGAAGGGCATATTTGATCGCCGAACTGAGCCTCGTCACTTTAGTCCAGGTGACCAGGTTCTTGCTCTGCTGCCAATTGTTGGTTCTCCTTTTCAAGCCAAGTTTCAAGGTCCATATACAGTGGTGCGCCAGTACACTGAGCAAAATTATCTAGTTGCCACTCCAGAACGGAGGAAAGCACACCAGCTGTGCCATGTAAATCTGTTAAAACCCTATTATGCACGTTCCTCTGAGACTGAACAGTGGGATTCTACAGAGGACGGTAAACCTGTTCTTTTGGCTGATACCGTTGTTTCCTTGGGTTCTTGTCGTGCTAGATCTGTGCATGAGGAGGAAGATGTTCCTGGTCCTGACGATTGTATATTGCAGGGTAGATTGAAAAATTCAGAAACACTGGATATTTTAGACAGTCTTCTCACTCACCTACCTGTTGATGAGCGGAAAGAGATGGTTGGTCTGATTCAGAGATTTCAGGTTTATTTTCTGATACACCTACACGTACAAACTTAATAGAACATGATATTGACATTGGAGGTGCTGACCCCATTCGTCAGTGGTTCTATAGAGTTTCTTCAGAGAAACTACGTTGTCTGGATGCTGAGGTCAAGTACATGCTGGAGAGTAAGATAGCAGAGCCTTCTTTCTCCAGTTGGGCTTCTCCCTGTATCTTGGTCAGTAAACCGGATGGAACAAACCGTTTTTGTACGGACTACCGTAAGGTAAACAGTGTCACAAAGCCAGATTCATTTCCTCTTCCTCGGATGGAGGACTGTGTTGATCAAGTCGGTGCAGCTAAGTTTGTGAGCAAATTTGACCTGTTAAAAGGCTATTGGCAGGTGCCACTGACGAGTAGGGCACGTGAAATCTCTGCCTTTATTACACCCTTTGGTCTGTACTCGTATTCAGTTATGAGTTTCGGTCTGCGCAATGCACCTGCCACTTTTCAGCGACTTATGAACAGGGTTGTCGCCGGTCTGACCGGGTGCGCTGTTTTATTTGGACGATGTAGTGATCTATGCAGATACTTGGGAAGAACATCTGTCCCGTATTCAAGCCTTGTTTGAACGTCTGGCTGCGGGTCGCCTCACAATCAATCTGGCAAAATGTGAGTTTGCTCAGGCGACCGTTACATACCTTGGAAAAGTGGTTGGGCAGGGTGAAGTGCATCCTGTTCGGGCTAAAGTGGTGGCTATTGATGCTTTTCCACCACCAACTACTAAAAAGGAACTGATGCGTTTCTTGGGCATGATTGGTTATTACCGTAGTTTTTGTAATAACTTCTCTACTGTGGTCGCTCCCTTGACAGATATGCTGAAAGCTAAGGCTGTTTACGTTTGGTCTACTCGTTGTCAACACGCTTTTGAAGATTCAAAGAGATTGCTTACCTCAACTCCAGTGCTGGCTGCTCCTCGCATGGATTTGTCATTTACCTTGCAGGTGGATGCTAGTCATGTGGGGGCAGGTGCAGTTTTGCTGCAAGCAGATGTGTCTGGGATTGAGAGGCCTGTTAGTTTCTTTTCTAAAAAGTTTAACGATTATCAGTTGAACTATTCGGTTATTGAAAAGGAAGCGCTAGCACTCATTTGGGCGCTACAACACTTCGAAGTGTATGTCGGGTCGGGGGTAGTACCTATTGTGGTCTACACCGACCATAACCCCCTCACTTTTTTGAGGTCCATGATGTGTCCAAACCAGAGGATAATGCGATGGTGTTTATTTTTACAATCATTCCATCTCGATGTGAGGCACATCCGGGGGACTGAAAACGTGATTGCTGATGCGCTCTCTCGTGCGCCCTGTTCCTAATGTTTACGTGACTGACCATTGTTTCGGGTTGTCATTTTCTGGTTGTCATGTTCTATCTTTCCTGTCTGTTCCCTCCTGGTCTTGTGTTCTTCTTTCCTCTTAAATATTGCTTCCTATGCGCAAAGGTTGCTGAGGTCTGGGGAGGAGGAGGTTGGATGGGGCAGGTGGAGGTGTGAACACATAACCCCTCACCAATTTGGGACGCAGAGGCCTGTGTCAATTTGGGACGCAGAGGCCTGTGTCAATTTGGGACGCAGAGGCCTGTGTCAATTTGGGACGCAGAGGCCTGTGTCAATTTGGGACGCAGAGGCCTGTGTCAATTTGGGACGCAGAGGCCTGTGTCAATTTGGGACGCGGGTGGCTGGTATGTTGTTCCGGGGTCCTTGTTGGTCCCCGGTTTTATGGGGGGGAATGTGACGACCCTCCCACTCTGTCTGCCATATTCTGTCTTTGTTCTTGTTTCCTTATTAGGATGCCGGTGGGCGGAGTTGAGAGGGTCGTCAGCTACATGGGAAACACCTGGGCCAGGTGTCTCCCAGGATAAATAGACCTCTTCAACATTCATGGAGGAGACTCTCTCCATGCAGACACCTTTTGTAGATTGTGTTGTGGTTCTTGGTGGCCTATTGTTTGTTTGCTTTGGCACCTTTCATCACCCTGCATTATCACATTCATTCATGCAAAACACTCACTTACACTACTGATTACTGATTACACACACCATTGTATATTATACTTAGTTGCTTTAGTTAATAAATACATACTTTGCTACTCCTTATCTCCACGTTGTCTCCCTTTGTTACGGGCTTTGAGCCGGTTCGTGACACACACACACACACACTTATAGAACACTACACACATACACTTATAGAACACTACACACACACACACACACTTATATAACACTACACACACACCTATAGAACACTACACACACATACACACACTTATAGAACACTACACACACACGTATAGAACACTACACACACACACACACTTATAGAACACTAAACACACACAATTATAGAGCACGACACACACACAGACACTTATAGAACACTAAATACACACTTATATAACACGACACACATACACTTATAGAACACTAAATACACACTTATATAACACTACACACATACACTTATAGAACACTAAATACACACTTATATAACACTACACACATACACTTATAGAGCACGACACACACACACTTATAGAACACTAAATACACACTTATATAACACTACACACATACACTTATAGAACACAACACACACACACTTATAGAACACTACACACACATACACACACTTATAGAACACTACACACACACTTATAGAACACTACACACACACACACATATAGAACACTAAACACACACAATTATAGAGCACGACACACACACAGACACTTATAGAACACTAAATACACACTTATATAACACTACACACATACACTTATAGAACACAACACACACACACTTATAGAACACTACACACATACACTTATAGAACACTACACACACACACACACACACTTATAGAACACTACACATATACACTTATAGAACACTACACACACACTTATAGAACACTACACACACACACTTATAGAACACTATACACACACCTATAGAACACTACACACACATACACACACTTATAGAACACTACACACACACTTATAGAACAATACACACACACACTTATAGAACACTAAACACACACACTTATAGAACACGACACACACATACTTATAGAACACTACACACACAAACTTATAGAACACTACACACACACTTATCGAACACTACACACACACACACACTTATAGAACACTACACACACACACTTATAGAACACTACACACATACACTTATAGAACACTACACACACACACACACACACACACACACTTATAGAACACTACACACACACCTATAGAACACTGCACACACATACACACACTTATAGAACACTACACACACACGTATAGAACACTACACACACACACGTATAGAACACTAAACACACACACTTGTAGAACACTACACACACACACACTTATAGAACACTACACACACACTTATAGAACAATACACACACACGCACACTTATAGAACACTAAACACACACACTTATAGAACATGACACACACATACTTATAGAACACTACACACACAAACTTATAGAACACTACACACACACTTATCGAACACTACGCACACACTTTTAGAACACTACACACACACTTTTAGAACACTACACACACACTTTTAGAACACTACACACACACTTATAGAACACTACACACACACTTATAGAACACTACACACATACACTTATAGAACACTACACACACACACACACACTTATAGAACACTACACACACACTTATAGAACACTACACACACACACACTTATAGAACACTAAACACACACAATTATAGAGCACGACACACACACAGACACTTATAGAACACTAAATACACACTTATATAACACTACACACATACACTTATAGAACACAACACACACACACTTATAGAACACTACACACACATACACACACTTATATAACACTACACACATATACTTATAGAACACAACACACACACACTTATAGAACACTACACACATACACTTATAGAACACTACACACACACACACACACACACACACACTTATAGAACACTACACATACACTTATAGAACACTACACACACACACTTATAGAACACTACACACACACACTTATAGAACACTATACACACACCTATAGAACACTACACACACATACACACACTTATAGAACACTAAACACACACAATTATAGAACACGACACACACACACTTATAGAACACTAAATACACACTTATAGAACACTACACACATACACTTATAGAACACAACACACACACACTTATAGAACACTACACACATACACTTATAGAACACTACACACACACACACACACTTATAGAACACTACACACACACACACTTATAGAACACTACACACACACACACTTATAGAACACTACACACATACACTTATAGAACACTACACACACACACACACTGTGACGACCCTCCCACTCTGTCTGCCATATTCTGTCTTTGTTCTTGTTTCCTTATTAGGATGCCGGTGGGCGGAGTTGAGAGGGTCGTCAGCTACATGGGAAACACCTGGGCCAGGTGTCTCCCAGGATAAATAGACCTCTTCAACATTCATGGAGGAGACTCTCTCCATGCAGACACCTTTTGTAGATTGTGTTGTGGTTCTTGGTGGCCTATTGTTTGTTTGCTTTGGCACCTTTCATCACCCTGCATTATCACATTCATTCATGCAAAACACTCACTTACACTACTGATTACTGATTACACACACCATTGTATATTATACTTAGTTGCTTTAGTTAATAAATACATACTTTGCTACTCCTTATCTCCACGTTGTCTCCCTTTGTTACGGGCTTTGAGCCGGTTCGTGACACACACACACACACACTTATAGAACACTACACACATACACTTATAGAACACTACACACACACACACACACTTATATAACACTACACACACACCTATAGAACACTACACACACATACACACACTTATAGAACACTACACACACACGTATAGAACACTACACACACACACACACTTATAGAACACTAAACACACACAATTATAGAGCACGACACACACACAGACACTTATAGAACACTAAATACACACTTATATAACACGACACACATACACTTATAGAACACTAAATACACACTTATATAACACTACACACATACACTTATAGAACACTAAATACACACTTATATAACACTACACACATACACTTATAGAGCACGACACACACACACTTATAGAACACTAAATACACACTTATATAACACTACACACATACACTTATAGAACACAACACACACACACTTATAGAACACTACACACACATACACACACTTATAGAACACTACACACACACTTATAGAACACTACACACACACACACATATAGAACACTAAACACACACAATTATAGAGCACGACACACACACAGACACTTATAGAACACTAAATACACACTTATATAACACTACACACATACACTTATAGAACACAACACACACACACTTATAGAACACTACACACATACACTTATAGAACACTACACACACACACACACACACTTATAGAACACTACACATATACACTTATAGAACACTACACACACACTTATAGAACACTACACACACACACTTATAGAACACTATACACACACCTATAGAACACTACACACACATACACACACTTATAGAACACTACACACACACTTATAGAACAATACACACACACACTTATAGAACACTAAACACACACACTTATAGAACACGACACACACATACTTATAGAACACTACACACACAAACTTATAGAACACTACACACACACTTATCGAACACTACACACACACACACACTTATAGAACACTACACACACACACTTATAGAACACTACACACATACACTTATAGAACACTACACACACACACACACACACACACACTTATAGAACACTACACACACACCTATAGAACACTGCACACACATACACACACTTATAGAACACTACACACACACGTATAGAACACTACACACACACACGTATAGAACACTAAACACACACACTTGTAGAACACTACACACACACACACTTATAGAACACTACACACACACTTATAGAACAATACACACACACGCACACTTATAGAACACTAAACACACACACTTATAGAACATGACACACACATACTTATAGAACACTACACACACAAACTTATAGAACACTACACACACACTTATCGAACACTACACACACACACACTTATAGAACACTACACACACACACACTTATAGAACACGACACACACACACACACTTATAGAACACTAAATACACACTTATAGAACACTACACAAATACACTTATAGAACACAACACACACACTTATAGAACAACACTACACACGCACACTTATAGAACGCTACACACACACTTATAGAACACAATACACGCACACACTTATAGAACACTAAACACACACTTATAGAACACTACACACACACACACACTTATAGAACACTAAACACACACTTATAGAACACTACACACACACTTATAGAATACTAAACACACACTTATAGAACACTACACACGCACACCTATAGAACACTACACACACACATACTTATAGAACACTACACACACACTTATAGAACACTACACACACACTTATAGAACACAATACACACACACTTATAGAACACAATACACACACACTTATAGAACACTACACACACACTTATAGAACACAATACACGCACACTTATAGAACGCTACACACACACATAATTATAGAACACTACACACACACTTATAGAACACTACACACACACTTATAGAACACAGCACACACACGTATAGAACACTACACACACACACACACACTTATAGAACACTAAACACACACACTTGTAGAACACTAAACACACACACTTATAGAACATGACACACACATACTTATAGAACACTACACACACAAACTTATAGAACACTACACACACACTTATCGAACACTACACACACACACACACACTTATAGAACACTACACACACACACACTTATAGAACACTAAACACACACAATTATAGAACACGACACACACACACTTATAGAACACTAAATACACACTTATAGAACACTACACACGTACACTTATTGAACACAACACACGCACACTTATAGAACACTGCACACACACACTTATAGAACACAATACACACACATACTTATAGAACACAACACACGCACACTTATAGAACACTACACACATACACTTATAGAACACTGCACACACACACTTATCGAACACTACACACACACTTATAGAACACTAAACACACACAATTATAGAACACTACACACACACTTATAGAACACTAAACACACACAATTATAGAACACGACACACACACACACACACTTATAGAACACTAAACACACACTTATAGAACACTACACACACACTTATAGAACACTACACTACACACATACTTATAGAACACTACACACACACTTATAGAACACAATACACGAACACTTATAGAACACTACACACACACTTATAGAACACAATACACGCACACTTATAGAACGCTACACACACACTTATAGAACACAATACACGCACACTTATAGAACACTACACACATACACTTATAGAACACTACACACACACTTATAGAACACTACACACACACTTATAGAACACAGCACACACACTTATAGAACACTACACACACACTTATAGAACACTACACACACGCACACTTATAGAACACAATACATACACACTTATAGAACACTACACACACACACACTTATAGAACACAATACACACACACTTATAGAACACTACACACACGCACACTTATAGAACACTACACACATACACTTATAGAACACTACACACATACACTTATAGAACACTACACACATACACTTATAGAACACTACACACACACTTATAGAACACAATACACACACACTTATAGAACACTACACACACACTTATAGAACGCAATACACGCACACTTATAGAACAGTACACACACACTTATAGAACACTACACACACACTTATAGAACACAGCACACACACTTATAGAACACTACACACACACTTATAGAACACTACACACACGCACACTTATAGAACACAATACATACACACTTATAGAACACTACACACACACACACTTATAGAACACAATACACACACTTATAGAACACTACACACACACTTATAGAACACAACACACGCACACTTATAGAACACTACACACACACTTATAGAACACTACACACACAAACTTATAGAACACTAAACACACACTTATAGAACACTACACACACACTTATAGAACACAATACACGCACACTTATAGAACACAATACACCCACACTTATAGAACACTACACACACACTTATAGAACGCAATACACACACACTTATAGAACAGTACACACACACTTATAGAACACTACACACATACACTGATAGAACACAACACACTCACACTTATATAACACAATACACGCACACTTATAGAACACTACACACATACACTTATAGAACACTACACACGCACACCTATAGAACGCTACACACACACATACTTATAGAACACTACACACACACTTATAGAACACTACACACACACTTATAGAACACAATACACACACACTTATAGAACACTACACACACATTTATAGAACACAATACACGCACACTTATAGAACACTACACACACACTTATAGAACACTACACACACACACGTATAGAACACAACACACACACAAACTTATAGAACACTAAACACACACTTATAGAACACTACACACACACTTATAGAACACAATACACCCACACTTATAGAACACTACACACACACTTATAGAACGCAATACACGCACACTTATAGAACAGTACACACACACTTATAGAACACTACACACATACACTTATAGAACACAACACACGCACACTTATATAACACAATACACGCACACTTATAGAACACTACACACATACACTTATAGAACACTACACACGCACACCTATAGAACGCTACACACACACATACTTATAGAACACTACACACACACTTATAGAACACTACACACACACTTATAGAACACTACACACACACTTATAGAACACAATACACACACACTTATAGAACACTACACACACACTTATAGAACACAATACACGCACACTTATATAACACTACACACACACTTATAGAACACTACACACACACTTATAGAACACAATACATACACACTTATAGAACACTACACACACACACACACTTATAGAACACAATACACACACACTTATAGAACACTACACACACACTTATAGAACACTACACACACAAACTTATAGAACACTACACACACACTTATAGAACACTACACACACACTTATAGAACACAATACACCCACACTTATAGAACGCTACACACACACTTACTTATAGAACACTACACACACACTTATAGAACACAATACACACACACTTATAGAACACTACACACACACTTATAGAACACTACACACATACACTTATAGAACACAACACACGCACAATTATAGAACAGTACACACACACTTATAGAACACTACACACATACACTTATAGAACACAACACACGCACACTTATATAACACAATACACACACACTTATAGAACACTACACACACACACTTATAGAACACTACACACACACACTTATAGAACGCTACACACACACATACTTATAGAACACTACACACACTTATAGAACACTACACACACACTTATAGAACACAGCACACACACTTATAGAACACTACAAACACACTTATAGAACACTACACACACACACACTTATAGAACACAATACACACACACTTATAGAACACTACACACACACGTATAGAACACAACACACGCACACTTATAGAACACTACACACACACTTATAGAACACTACACACACACTTATAGAACACAGCACACACACTTATAGAACACTACAAACACACTTATAGAACACTACACACACACACACTTATAGAACACAATACATACACACTTATAGAACACTACACACACACTTATAGAACACAATACACGCACACTTATAGAACACTACACACATACACTTATAGAACACTACACACACACACTTATAAAACGCTACACACACACATACTTATAGAACACTACACACACACTTATAGAACACTACACACACAGTTATAGAACACAATACACGCACACTTATAGAACACTACACACACACTTATAGAACACAATACACGCACACTTATAGAATGCTACACACACACACATACTTATAGAACACTACACACACACTTATAGAACACTACACACACACTTATAGAACACAGCACACACACTTATAGAACACTACAAACACACTTATAGAACACTGCACACACACACACTTATAGAACACAATACACGCACACTTATAGAACACAACACACACATACTCATAGAACATTACACACACACTTATAGAACGCTACACACACACATACTCATAGAACACTACACACACACTTATAGAACACAATACACGCACACTTATAGAACACTACACACACACTTATAGAACGCTACACACACACTTATAGAACACAATACACGCACACTTATAGAACACTACACACACACTTATAGAACACAATACACGCACACTTATAGAACACTACACACACACGTATAGAACACAACACACACACACACACTTATAGAACGCTACACACACACATACTTATAGAGCGATGCGCACGCACACAAGCACACGCACGCACACACACAAACTGAAAGGGACACTTCCCCACGCACTGAAATACTGCCGAACAAATCCACTTAAGATCAATAACTCACATTTCTTAAACCCTGTAATTCTCCACAGAAAACTCCATACAATTTCCCTCTCCGCTTTGTCTGAAAAGTTTTGGAGCAACGTCACACTTGGGGAGTGGGAGCTCCTTAGATTATAAAGGAATATTGCATAAAAATGGGGACATGAAGAAAAGAAAAGGGATGGTGGGAGGAAAGGGGTGAGGAAGGAGGAGGGTGGAGTGTAGAGGAGGGGAGGGAATCTATTGTGATTTTAGCAGGTATATACTAAGTAACAAAATCTGTAGTATGGGTGGGAGGAGGAAACAACACAGTGGGCTATAATCTCTTAGCAGTAGATAGAGAGATTAGCAGGAGAGAGAGAGAGAGGAGAGAGAGTAAGAGAGAGAGAGAGAGAGAGAGAGAGAGAGAGAGAGAGAGAGAGAGAGAGAGAGAGAGAGAGAGAGAGAGAGAGAGAGAGAGAGAGAGAGAGAGAGAGAGAGAGAGAGAGAGATGGTGTGTGACTATGGTTTTTGTCCTGTTAATTTGGAAGCTGATTTCACAGCAGCAGTCTGTGACAGTGGGGGGGGGGGGGGGGGGGGGGGGGGGGGTGAGGACCACTCTCACTGTCAATACGGCTCTCTCTCCTCAGAGACACACTGCACAAACTGACAGCTGAGAAAATTGGAACGTAGGTGGAAAGAGCATTCTGCTGTAGTACAGGACCAATTATGGTGTGTGTGTGTGTGTGTGTGTGTGTGTGTGTGTGTGTGTGTGTGTGTGTGTGTGTGTGTGTGTGTGTGTGTGTGTGTGTGTGTGTGTGTGTGTGTGTGTGTGTGTGTGTGTGTGTGTGTGTGTGTGTGTGTGTGTGTGTGTGTCTGCCTTCCTGCCTGCCTGTTTGTGTTTGGGGGACATATCATACCAAATGGAGATGTTTTTACCGGGAAATGGATTTAAAAGAAACTGAAACCATTGCAAGGAAGGATTTTGTCAATGTTCATCTACAGAATAAGGACGAGTGCAGAACAAGCCCCTGAATGTTGAGAAACTCAATCTCTCCTCCTCTTATATTCTGCACCCGACATCTGCTTGTTTGGCTCCACAACTCTCAGCTTTCAACTGGTTGAATTCCCCTCTCCATCAACACAGAGCAGCTGGGGCTTTTTAACATGTCAAATAAAAAGATTTCAGCTGAACCACTCTTATTTAACGACAGTTCAGGGTCTCTTTATAGATTCACCACTGGGTGGTTTTAACCAGTGGTGTAAAGTACTTAAGTACAAATACTTTAAAGTACTACTTACTTTACTTTACTATATATATGTTTGACAACTTTTTATTCACTACATTCAAAGAAAATGATGTACTTTTTACTCCATACGTTTTCACTGACACCCAAAAGTACTGTGACATTTTGAATGATTAGCAGGACAGGAAAATGGTCCAATTTATGCACTTATCAAGAGAACATCCCTGATCATCCCTACTGCCTCTCATCTGGCGGACTCACTAAACACACATGCTTCATTTGTAAATTATGTAACCGTAAATTTAAAAAACAAGCAAATAGCGCAGTCTGGTTTGCTTAATATAAGGAATTTGAAATTATTTATACTTTTGATACTTAAGTATATTTTACATTTACTTTTAATACTTAAGTATATTTAAAATCAAATACTTTAAAACTTTTAATAAAGTAGTATTTTACTGGGTGACTTTCACTTTTACTTAAGTCATTTTCTATTAAGGTATCTTTACCTTTACTCAAGTATGACAATACAGTACTTTTTCCACCACTACTTTCAAAACACACCGCGGCCATTTTGTTGGTCCCGATCTCTCCTGCAGATAACAGCCAGAGTCTTAAATCCTGAAATAGAGTCGTTATTTTGATAGATGGCCAAATTAAGAGAGCCTCAAATCGAAGTGGTTGCTAATTGAAAGTAGGTAAGTCCCTTTGGAGGGAGGGTTTAGGTATGTACTGCTCTCAAAGTGCTTACTTCCCTCTATCCTTAATGTTACCGATGGGCTAACCTTAAACTAAGGTTAGTGTCAAAGCACTAAAACATAACCTAGTGGCCCTATCCATTCCAAACAGGTAAATAACCAGTTTCTAGGGAGAGACAAAGTGTTACTGGTTTGTGCTGTGAAGGCGCCTTTGAATTTGTTTGATCAATACGAGTCAACTGGATGGTAACTCAAACACACATTCCTGCAGCTCGGCATGAATGATGGTTTCCACTCAAGCAATTTGTAACTATAGTTCACTGTAGTTACTGTGTATCTGCCTATAGTAAATTAATTAAATCACACTTTCTATAGAAGCCATGCAATGAATCGAATGTTCCTTAGTGCCACAGAAAAAACTTGGAATAAAATGGGAGGGTAGCTCTCCAGGAACAGGGTTGGAGAACCCTGCCTTGTAAGAAAATCCTAATTATTACCTACCATTTTGTGACTAGGGTGGGCATTCTGTGTTATTTTTTCTATGTTTTTGTATTTCTTTGTTTTTGGCCGGGTATGGTTCTCAATCAGGGACAGCTGTCTGTCGTTGTCTCTGATTGAAAACCATACTTAGGTAGCTCTTGCCCACATGGGTTTTGTGGGTAGTTGTTTTCTGTTTAGTGCTTGTATCACCTTTCAGAACTGTGTCTGTTATTCCTTTTGTTACTTTGTATTTAGTGTTCAGTTCTATTTAATAAATATGAACACGTACCACGCTGCATCTTGGTCCTCACCTTCTTCCTCTGAATGCCGTTACACATTTTGGCTCGTTTCAGTGTTTGTGTGATGTAGCTTTTGCAAGGGGCCCAACACAGTACCTGGTGGAACTCCCTCTGGTGTTGGACGGCCCCCACGTCACCCCCTATGGGCAGCTGCTCTGACAGCTCCTCGTCCTTGGCCGTCAGCCATTCTATGATCTCCTGCAGGGAGAGCTGCAGCTTCCCACTGTTGTCTGAGAACGCCTCAAGCCGCACCCTGCGGACACATGGACAGACAGACAGACAGACAGACAGACAGACAGACAGACAGACAGACAGACAGACAGACAGACAGACAGACAGACAGACAGACAGACAGACAGACAGACAGACAGACAGACAGACAGACAATAACCACAGTTAGGCGATGGCTGCTCATGATCCCCAATACATCTACCACCATTTATGACATTTGTAAACTGCCGTCCCACAATCCCCAGTGTCAACTGAGTATCACTTAATGTTACAGATGCCTCTTTAAAAACATGACAACAGACAAAGTGTATGAGATGATGAAGGAATGTATGGGATATTCA